>NC_049985.1:10962608-10988408 GCF_000003815.2 Branchiostoma floridae | reverse complement strand
GACCACGGCATGTTTTGAATCCGAACTGCAGTACCATAAAAGCCGCTAGGGGGCACATTACCCAACTTGACCTTCATTTTCCTGATCCCGATCATCCCCGTCCATCTAACAAACATGATCCGTACTGTAAGTCGCCGTACATTGATCCTCATGTCATTGCTCACAGACACACACAAACACACAGATAAATGGCACTGAAAACATAACCTGGCCTAAAACTTTAAAGCCATCGCCATGGCCTAAAGGCACCTCTTGGCTCAAACAAACATCATATCACTTCATTTCACATTATTCCACATAATTCCAGCTCAAACTGATGATTAAGAAATTTCTTACCTTGGATTGAAGTCCTGAAAAATCGCTCGCAAGTTCATATTGAATGTTGTTGTTTATATCCAGAGAGTTGGATGGGGAGGGGGGCAACAAATGACTGCTGGATTCTTTCGGCTGAAAACTCGTTCAGTGTATCAAATTACCCAAACCATTGTTTTCTCGGAGATGGCACTGCCCTCCAGCTCTTGTTTCATGCAGTGATAACCAGTAAACCATGAGGCAAAGAGACTTTTGTCGCAATTTTTGCTTCGGTAACGCAGAATATCTTTCCATTCCTGCCAAAAAACGGAAGTGACGTACGATCCAATCCGGAAGTAAAGAATTTTTCAGAACCCCCCTTCGTCTCTCGGTTAGATGGTGTCTTCCAAGATGGCGGTGAAAATTTTTATTTTGCAGACGAATAATTTTGAATGCTGAGAATTAGCAAGATTTTGACAGTACAGCTCAAAGTAGAACCAGACAACATACCTCGTTGCACTATTTAGATGTTGAATTGAAAATCTATACGGTAGGTTCCGTCTTTAATAGGCAGTAGTGACGACTGAAATTTTGATCGAACGACGGAGGGAGGGGGGCATAATTTTTTTTACTTCATTCATTTTAGTTACGTAAATCTTCATAATTTGGACGATATTTGTGCATTGTGCCGATGTGATAAGTTGATGGATAGGTAAGGACAGAGGCCATCCATCATAATTTTGCATAATCTGAGTGTTAGGCCCTTAAGTTTATTCTTAAGATTCTCAAATAAGAAAATTTATACGTGTTGTCAAAATGAATAATTCTATTTGCATAAAAGAATATGTAAACCCATCAAAAGACTGAAATTCTAACCCTCAACCTCACAATTAAGAAGCTTGTATTGTTACCTGTTAAAAGTAGTGCTGCTTTGTGATGAAAATGGTTACATGCATTATAATGTCTGCTTGTATCAGTGCAGTGGTTGGATAAGATATTCCACCATGATGCTGACAGTGGTCATCATGTCCATGGTACTGGGAGCCATGGTCCTGCTGATGGTACAGGGACTGCTGGCCTACTGGTACCTGAAGAGGCAGCCTTTAGCAAAGAAACCCAAGAACGAACAGTACGAGAAAGCCAGGCTGCACGAGGTAAATCATAATGTCAAACTCAAAGGGACTTATGTTATGCATTTTTTTTAAACACATTACATTGAGTTCTCTATAGGGCAACTTAATAGTTTTTTTAGAGTTCCAACCCAATTGGGAATTTTGGGGTCATTCTTTGGAGCTTTTTTTAAAAATCCAAACTAAGAGACAGAAAAGACAAGAAGCAGCCAAATATAACTTATGTTAAAGCCTTATAAAGAGAAAAGCTTTTATTTACAGTACAACAGAGTTGTAGCCAGCACGCGTCCTTCCGTCCTTTGACAAAATTTTGTAACTTGGGATGGAAAAAAAACTTCTGTCCATTCAGTCCTCTGTGAGTGTGAGCAAAATTTAACCTTCAAAATGCAGGAAATAGCATTTCATAGGGTCTAGATTTCATAATTTTCCTTGGGAGCATGTCCGCGGACCACCCTGCGCCAAAGCCATTCAAAATCGAGGGGACGGAAAATGATTTCTGGCTGGCTACAACCCTGCAATACAATACAATACATGAACATTATAACCCTTTCAATAACTACTTTAAGACCCTGCAAAGTCATTTTTTCCATCATATTCTTTTCTAACTACAATTGAACAAACATAGCCTTAGTGCCAACATGCTTTTTCTCCGTAGATTCACACTGATCTCACAGTCACATTTTTGTGTGTGCACAGAACCTTGACAACCTTCTGCACGACCTGACGGACCAGACGAGTAAGAAGTCGTCGGAGTCGTGCAAGTGGATCAACCTGATCCTGGCCTTCTTGTTCCGCGAGCTGAAGGACACTGGCAGGATCCGCCGCTGGGTCAACAAGAAACTGAGTGTGGAGTTCGCTGAGCTGGTGCAGAGCAAGACGGCAGGGAGGGTGATGGAGAGAATCAGGGTGAGAAGGAATAAGACATGTCACAACATGTAAGATAGCGTGGCATAATCAACAGCACGTTGGGCTCAGCCCCAAGAGACCCCGGGTTCAAAACCTGCCATGTCACCAATCTTGTGCCCTTGGGAAAGGCACTTAGCACAACTTTCCTCAGGTTCGTTCCTCGGATAGGACGTTAGATGCGGTAGGGAATTTCCAGAGCATCCACGTAACCCTTTCTTTGTCTATTGAGTCAAACAGTTGAGTCAAACTTGCCAAAGCTTGATGTTCCTGACAGGGAGAAGATATGCTGCTACAGTGAGGGTAGATCAGTTCCCAGGAGTGGTCAATGGCCTTGCATTGAGCAAAGTCGTGGATGATTAACCAAGCCCACAGTTTTTTTTCCGTTATAATCTTAACTCTGCTTTTGTTGTGTGCAGCTGAGAGACTACTCCTTTGGCACTACCTTCCCCATCATTGAGAAGGCCACCATCATGGATGTTAAGCAGTCTAAGGATGGCATGCCTGAGGTAAGGACTACTCTATGCACAAAAAGTGAAAAATGTGAAAAAGAAAGCTTAGATAATAGATTTATGTACAACAAGCCTGTCAAGTATATTTTCCTGCTGTTTCCAATCTATCACTATCACAAACTGTCAGTATAAGTATAATTATCATTGTGTAACACACAGGTTCTGTACAATCGTTTTCTATCAAAAATGAGTGGCAGCTGCAAATTGAATCCTTCCAGAGCCAGTGTGTCCTCCCTTCTCTTTGGTACATTGTAATTGCCTCTTTTCTCTTAATCATAGACTAGGAGTTCCTTGACAACAGGTGATTCCTTCTCATCCTCCTCTTTCTGGCACCAGAATTGAGCTTTTTGATAGATAAGAATGTTATTGCACAGCAATTGTCATGGGTACAAAATGCATGTACGGCAAGGCTGTTGATTGGTTCTTTTCATGATTGCTTTTAACATTTTTGTTTCCCACCAGACCATAGACATTTCCCTTGACGTTGACTACAAGGGTGGGTTCCGCTTGGCTGTTGATGTTGACCTTGTGTTTGGGAGGACAGCTTACCTGTCTGTCAAGGTCACTAAGCTGAAAGGTCGTGTCCGACTGCAGTTCAGCAGAGAGCCCTTCTCCCATTGGTCCTTCTCTTTCTATGAGGTAACTGTAATGTACACTTTGTGCTTTTGTTGATTGTTTGTTTGTTTTTGATAACTAGTAAACATCCTCAAGTTGTACAGTAGGTACAAGCTTCCTAAGTTCAGATTGATCCCTACTCTTGTAAGTGCATACTTGTACTTGAGGTGTGGCTCTGATCTCATCAAACAGGGGACCTCTAACCTTATGCCCCATCCAGGGAAGTCTTTAATTAAAGCTGCTAAGAAGTTACTAAGTATATGCTTTTACATGAGACAAGTGAGGTAATTTGATTATTGTTAATAATTTCCCAATCGTAGTAATTTGTTTCCTAATCATAGTAGTTCATGATGAAATGTCCTTTTTTTCTAGGAACCAGAGCTGGAATTTGATGCCCAGTCCCAGTTTGGTAGCCGAGTCTTCCCCCAATTAACCTCCATCATTATCAACCAGGTATGTTGGACTTCCTTTATTGATAAAGATATCTGCTCTTTGATTATATGATATTACACATTTTAGTAAGGTAAACACTGCAACAATTCCAAGTACAAAATGTATACCGTATATGATATAGCTGAAGAAAAGCAGGTCTAATTGGCTATAATGAAATTTGTACATTCATATCATAACTTCTTGGTTATAAAGTATACATACAAGTCTTCTATTTCTGTCATGACTTTGGCTATGTTGAAGATCCTGGGTTTTACTAACTTAAAATTTTACTCTGCTCTCTGTCTACATGGAAAGACAGTAGATATATGATATAATCTGCAAAAAAGTTCATCAGTAAAACACTGTTACTCATACCAGCAGCACACATGTATATAATATTTCATCTGTTAAAAACTAGGCATGATACAATGAAATTAAAAAAGATATAACAGCATTAGAACAAAAGACTGCAAGTTGTAGACTTCACAGGCTGCCAACAAGGTTATAGAACCAGCTTCCAACCATTACTTCCATAAATGTACACCTATCTGGTTGAATATAGATGTCCTGTACATAAACATTTTATATGGACAATAAAACTTACCATATAGTCTACCTACATCTTGGAAGGTACCAGTATTCTGTATAAGTCAAATAGTATAATTTCCTTTTAGCATAACATACACTGTCAGGCACATGAAATTATATTACACATATCATACACATTTTGGAGATGTATTTTTCCCATTCGATATGTATATATAAAAGCTAAAATTTGCTTGCATAGCAATGGTCAGTTTAATTGTCTCCCTGCTAATTAGGTTACATCCGTGCACTAAATTTGCACTTGATTACTGCTCTTTTGAAATGAAAGCTCCTTGGTTACAGCAAAACTTGTATAATCTAATATCCTGATAATGATATGTACAAAATATGGTCTTGATGGAAATGTACTTTACATGTTGTGAGAGAGGTTCTTTTCAAAATTCGAAGCAATCACAATGTTCCTGTCACAGTGAACAATGTTTGAACAGTCTTGTCATGCACGACTCTCAGTGGTAGTGTTTTCTGTTTGGCCATCCACATTCACTGCTGTTTCACCTGCAGCTTCAGGTGTCTCATTTACCTGTGCATTGTCTACCAATACCTGTTCATCTGTCTGGGTGCCCCTCCTCTTGTACCAGACTACACCCACTGCAAGGGCAACAACTGCCGCCACAGCAATAGCTCCAAGGATCCCCCCAGCTAGCTTACTCATGTGGACTCCGCTGGGTGAAACTAGTGCAGAGGGGTTGGGTATTATTTCAGGGATGTACAGCGATTTCTCTGTGTCCCCTCCTATGCCGTTGGCGATGCAGACATATGTCCCAGAATCTTTCTGTGTAATGTCCTGTATTGTGATTGTACCATTGGACTGGACTTGTACTCTTCCCGTTTGCTCCTGTGTTGAGGATACATGTTTGCCATTTGGTAGTCGCAGAGTTATTTCTGGGTTCTGGAACCCCCAGACTTCACAAAATAGATGTAAGGTGTTGCCTTCTACTAGACGATTTCTGGTTGTTCTTTCAAACCAAGCAATCAAAGGGATGTCACAGGTAAGGTTGGAAAGTGGTACATCTTTTAGCCACGTTCCACGCAGCTCGTCAGGGCTGTCACAGACGATCTGGTCCTCAAAGGATCGGCCTATCATGAGTCTGCGAAAGTCTATCATCCGACAGTCACATTTCCAGGGGTTCTGGTGAATAATCACCCTTGACGTCCGGTCCAGCAGACGGTAGGCCATGTTCGACAGGCTTGAGAGGAGGTTTCTTTGCAAGTACAAGTTGGACACTCGTAGCCCTGACATTGGTTCAACGGGAAAAATCTTCAACTTGTTATCTTCTAGCTTCAGATTGACAAGCGCCGTCATTCCAGTAAAGGCGTCAGGCGAGATGTATTCTATTTCATTCTGCTCAAGGGAGAGAGAACGAAGATTTATGAGCCCAGAAAATATCTGTCCATCTAGTGATCTTAGACTGTTCCCATTCAAGTAGAGCTCTCTTAAGTTGTGAAGGGTGTTGAAAGCATCCTCATGGATATTGCTGATCTTGTTATATGAAAGCCTCAAGTATTGCAGATTGTCCATCCCAGAAAAGAAGTCAGCAGAAATTTCTGCAATGTTGTTTGTGAGCATGTTAAAGTGCGTTATGCCGGGTAAGTTCGGTGTTGTATCTCCCTGTGGAACAGATGTCAGGTTGTTGTTGTAGAGGGAGATCCGTCGGAGGTTGGTCAGGCCAGAAACACTGCTGAGGTCGAAGGTGTGAATCTTGTTGTAGAAGAGGTAGAGGTACTGCAGTTTGGTCATGTGAGAGAACGTGTTGGGATGCACAGTTGTGATGAGGTTGTTGTACAGATGGAGCTGGTTTAGATTGCCCAGCCCATCAAACATCTCTGGTGTCAGGACCTCCAGTTCATTGTAGTGTAAATATAGAACAACTAGAGAGCCCAGAGAGTTAAACACACCTGCTTCTATTGTCCTTAGCTTGTTGATGTTCAACTCTAATGTATGCAAGCTGCCAAGTCCTTGAAACACTCCTGCTCTCAGAACATCAAGTTCATTATTCTCAAGCTCAAGTTCGTGCAGTTTCTCCAAGTTTCTAAAGGCCCCGGTAGAAATGGTGGTCATGCGGTTGCCGTACAGGTACAGGTGCTCCAGCTGGGTATACCTGTTCAAGTCATCGCTTTCAAGGGTGGTGATGCGGTTGTTACCGAGGCCGAGTATGGTGACAAAGGAGTTGAGGGACTGGGGGACGCCCGTCAGGTTTTTGCTGTTGCAGTTGCAGAAGTATTGTGAAGTACAGGTGCAGTTGTCTGCGCTGGTGGTGGCACAGATGAACAGCAGTAGTAGACTCAAGTGCACCATGGGGACATGTTGTCTGGCAGCCATCACTGCTGAAAGACAAGTAGTGAGTGTTAAAAATGCTAAATAATGAAATAATGTGCATTTAAACAGTCAAAACTGCCCTATAAGATTACTTAGGGGACAAAATGGAATCTGGTCTATGCAGGTGATCACTATACTACAGACAGAATTCTTAGTGCTTGTGTCAATGGGAAAACTAAATGAAGGAACCACAAAAAGTCGTCACACTAGCCTGTTGAAATAGAGGTTTGTCAGATTTGATTGTATATTTATATATTGTCCAGAAAGAGAGTTTAGAACATAACGTTGAAAATCTTTGGAGACATTAGTGTGTTAGCTTTAATCCGTTATTTTGAAAACATGTATTCTGCTAGTAGGCTAACAGTTCCAGAAAATATGAGAGAAAGAACTACATGCATTGTACTTTTTGTAGAGAAAGTATGTTTGACTCTAGGTATTCTGCTCTGACCATTTGAACAAAAGGTACATGTTACATTTACATGTAATGTCATGTGAAATTAAGAAACGGGATTCATCTAGGAAAAACTTCTCTGTTAAACCTTTTACAGTTCCAATTCAAGAATCACTGTGAGGTTTATCAAAATTGTGTAGCTGTCTGCTGTCTTTCATGTACAATTGTACCAGCCAAGTGTTTGTTGTCTGTTGTAGACTGGTGTGTGAATGGGACATTGTCTGTAGAAAACAGAACCCTTCTAAAATTACATGTAGTACCTATTTATAGTAAGTGGACCTCTTGTTTGTATAGTTAAATTTTGACAGTTTTGTGTAGACAATTTTACATGGCTTGCAGTAAATGTATGCCATCAACGTGATGTTAAGAGATAGAAATTGTGACAATTTGTCATTATCTTTGATTAAGGCAGACGTGCTCACAGATTGCAACAGATTGCTGGTGGCTAAATACATTTTTAAAGTGGTCTTAGACCAGTAACTGGAAAGTTTTATCTGCATTTTGCATCATACATTGTGAGAAGGCTAAATGGTCATTTGAACTTAGGTATTCTGCTCAAAACTAAGTGATTTTCCCCTGCCAAAGCTCTGACCTGCCCCCCTCCCCAGCTTCAGTATATTGTACACAAGATGGGTCCTTTTCAACTGTCACATAATAAAATTTAATGTTGTTGCCCCCCATTCTCACCTTATAGCATGTACTGAGTGTTACACGATACAACATGATCACATTTCAACTTCAACACCTCCTTCTGAACATGTCAAATTTGCCCATGATGGTTCTAAAGATGACTAGTGTTAGATTTTTGTAGTACAAACAATTGTGCTAACCATTACCATTACATGATATTTCTACATAATTTCTATTGTCTGCCAACTATATACACAGTCACAAGGATCCACAGATTCCAAGTCAGTCCAGGTGACTTATCATATCTTGTTGAAACAAGATCTGATGAAAAAAAATAGAGATGATACGTACTGTTTCCCCTCCCGTCGTGTGATGCCGCCCGCCTTCTGTGACTGCTGCTTCAGGTGTACTGGGGCGTGTCAGGACAAAGAATGTCACCTGACAACCTATTGTGTCTGTCTCGCCAAAGGTGTTTGTGTGTGTGGGGGGGGGGATCTGGTACACCTGGTCATTTACTAGTATTGTCCACTCCGTAATTAGCAACTAAAGACAACATAGTAATTAAGTAACACACTGACCATGCCAGAATAAGTAACAGCTGTTTGTTTTCTTTCAAGAGTTTTAATGTTTGTATTTTAAGCAGTGGTTAGAAGAGTGGTTTTCAAATTGAATATATTTAGTCAATTGTTTTGCATTAGTATTGCGTGAACAAAAATGTTGAAACCATGTGGGCTTGTTTTTAGTTGTAATATATTTATGACATCCTTTTCTTGTTACACCTGTTCTAAAGGTGTTACAGTACTAGTAGTTTCCTTATGTTTATACAACAACAACAGTGACACAGGTTTGGTTTCACATGCATGCATGTGAAGAATGCTGGGTTATGGTACAAACTGGTACAAGGCATTGTCAAAACATTTGACTGTTTTATACATTAGTATTTTTACATGTTCTATGAATTAGTATAATTCTTCTTGTGATAAATGTAATTGATCACTGAAAACTGGTATCTAGGTCGCTGTACAAAAATATGGCAGTTCTGAGATTTGAAGGTCAGTTGAGTGTGTGGCGGACATGACACAGATTATGTGCACAATAAATAAATGATTACATTAATGTTATTGAAGCAACTGACTAACACTTATGGAATCAAGAAAAATGCAATTACAAAAATTGTTACTTAAAACATTTAATTGTATTAACTGTCCAGTACTTTTTTTCCATACACAATGCTGGCCATGATGAAGAATTATACTAGCAAGGCTGAATTAGTCATCTGAAATAAAGAATAAGCCTTTTATAGATGTAGATATTCTGACAACTGGCTGGGACATTCCACTGTGTACATCTGAACATCTAGATTTTTCTTACATGTAGCCGATGCGGTATGCCTGCATCATGTATTGTGTTGATGATGCTACATGTGCAAAAAGTAAGGTCCAATTCTGGACTTGACTGAGGGTTTTGTTATCTTCTCATCAAACTTGACACTTAAGGGTTATGTCAATTAGCTATTAATTCTACAGCAAAAGCACAAAACATCAGCATATAGGTAAAGTGGCATGGCAAGCTATGTTTGTCTGCTGCAGCATTAGTCAGTTCTAAACAGTTCAGATCAGTAGGTGCAACATCTTGCAGCTTTTGTCTGTACAACTTGGCTGGTCCTGCACATGTAATCTGGTCTATTGTCTCTGAGGGACAATACTTGGTCATCTCCACTTTGGAGGAAACCATCCTACAGTCACAATTCCAGGGGTTGTTGTCAAGAGTCACACGGACTGATCTAGATCTCGAGTACAGTTGGTAGCAGACTGTCCAGGGAAGGAACTCCATTCTGTTGTGTCCCAGTCCCAGGTGCTGCAGCTGTGGCAGGTTGGAGAACGCACCTGGCTGAATTTCTGCAATCTGGTTAAAGTCCAGGTCCAGCTCTTTGAGCCGAGGTAGGTTTGAGAGTGTGCCTGACCGAACAACAGTCATGTTGTTGAAGAACAAGGACAGAATCTGGAGCTGAGTCATATTTGAGAACGTGCCTGGTTGAATGTCCGTTATCCGGTTTTGGTACAAGTACAGGTGTTGTAGCCGAGGTAGATCTGAGAATGTGCCCAGCTGAATCTCAGATATTTTGTTTGAGAACAAGTCTATCATCTGAAGCTGGGTGAGACCTCTAAAACTGCCCTGTGGGATCGATGTCAGCTTGTTCGACCCTAGAAGTAACACAACAAGCTGAGGAGTTGGACTGAAGGTCTCTTCTTCAATGGTACTGATATCATTGTAGTCAAGGTTAAGTATCTCCAGGCTACCAAGCCCAATAAATGTTTCAGCCCCGAGACATGTCAAACGGTTCCAGCGAAGATCTAAGGTTGTTAAGTTAATCAGGCAGTAAAATGCCCTGCTGTGGATTGTAGTCAGATGGTTTCTTGGTAGGTATAAGCTGTGTAAGTTTCTGTACCTTGGAAAGTCTGTAGTGCGTAAGGCTGTAATATTATCAAATTCCAAACGTAAGTATGTGATAGACACTGGAAGGTCCTGTGGTATGCTGGCAAGTCTCTGGCTGTCGCAGTGGCAGGTAGATGCTGAACAGCTGCAAGATGCTCCTGTTAGCTGCAAATCCTGCAGGAGCATCAACAGCAACACTAGCACCTTCTGAAGCTTAGCGGACATCTTTTCTGGAAAAATAATGAAGTACCATGGGCTTGACATGTACTCATATTGAATTCATTCACTGAGACTCTTGAAGAAAGCTGGCTGTCTTCTGTTAACAGTCTTGGCCTAATAGTAATACATCTAGCTTTACATTCATGCTGAATTAGATGTCTGTGATCATGTTAGTTCCTTTTAAGTCAGACACATTTGGCTTGAGAGTTTGTTAGAATATAGATAAACATTGCTCTTATGTATAGTACTGTAAGTTGTACTTGTAGAGATTTATTTTTCTTTAAAAAAATGTGAGAACTGAGACTTACACCTACCTTGACCAAAATCCTCAAGCTTCATATAAACTGCTGAGCACAGCCTGCCTAATGTGTGCTGAATAATAAATACATGGTTCAAGGAGTCACGGTCTGTACAATGGTGCAAAGAAAATCAATGCAAATTACTCCAGTTGTCAGATATTATCGAATACTGAAAGTTTTATACTCATTAGATTGACTGGTTCTGGAGAAATTGATATAACAGTAAATGTTAATGGAAACTGACAGGCATTTGTTTAAACTGAAGGCATAACTATGATAAACATTACAATATTTTTTTTGTCAATGAAGCTTATAGTGACTGAGGAAAGGTTATTGTAGTGGATTCTACGTGAAATGTCTGACCATTACCAAAATCATATCAAGTTGCTTGAGTAACTGGTTTGGCATAACTGTCTTATACCGGTAGCCATTTTATCATAGTGATTGTATATACAATGACCATGGAAAAACAGATATCCTTAACATAGCAATTATTTGTGGACTTATTACAATCCCTTGTCAGACAATGTCAGAAAGTGGTTGCAATGATAAAGCCTTCGTAATGAGTGTCCCAGGGCCTGTTTTCCATTTAATTTGTCCCTGACTACTAGTATGTGACATTTTATTCTGAAACAAATATTTCATCCATTTTCTAGGAACATGTCTAGAGACATATATTGACCTTAAAAAAAGGAAGGTTTCTAAGAAGACAAGCACACACCTTATGAATGATCTTTCCTTTCAATCTGAGCACTTCTCTAGTACAAGTAAGTCTGTCTTGAGCAACATCCTTCACCCTGTCACAGTGTCATCACCACAACATAAGAATTCTGGTTGCTAAAATACGGAAGTGTAGAGATGAGAATGACGTCTATCAGTAATTTTTGTTAAATCAACGCATAACCCTCTGCCAGGACAGTCTATCGTGTTACATGCCTCAGGTAGTATCAAGTTTACAGCCTTAAAAGTTACTAACTTAAAGGAAGAATCCAGGGCCAGGATGCATATGGGATCACAGCCAAAAGCACTCATAAGAAACCTTAACAGATACAAATGACTTTGTCTCGCTTCTAAGTCCATAACCAATACAAATGTACGTCAACAGGGGAATGGTTGTGCCATTGGCTGGACTGCAGTTTTGTGTGTTTTGCATTCCTTAGGCATTGTTGGGTACACAACATAAATGTAGACAGTTGTAGACAATGTTTTCTCACAAGGTGAACATTCCTGTTGATCCTGTCATAGGTTCTAGGTCACTACCTTTGGCTGTGAAAAGTACCTTCTGTTGTGATGACTGAGTCATGTAATTAAAAAAGTACTAAATGCTACCTTGTTTATAATGATTGGTTATTAATGGTTGGTGGCCTGGTGGGTAAGTTGCCTGGATGGTTGGTTTGTTGTTTTCTTTCTTGATATTGAACTTCAAGATGTTCATAATCAGGGTAATGTGGTACAAGATACATGTAGGTAAGTCCTTGGTCCAGGTGTGTTGAGTTTTATTGTAATTCACAAATGTATTCATTTAATTTGATTAAGAGCTGTCAAGATAATTCTATTTCAGGAAAAATCAGCAAGAAGATTTTTGGTTCATTATTGCTCAGTCTGTTGCCCAGATTCGATCATCTTGTGTTTCATTTCTGTACTTGTTTCTAATTTCTTCACCTGGCCTGTTGTGTGCTAAGAAAAGAAAAGAAAAATCGTCCCTTCTGTTCCAGATCCGCCGTTCCGTCCGTAAGAAGCACACCCTGCCGTACTACAAGCTGCGCTTCAAACCGTTCTTCGACTATCAGGAGCAGCTGAATGCTCCCGACGACGTCTATCTCCATGACAACAAGGTCACGGTGGGTCAGCTGGAGGTCACCATCGTGGAGTGTAGCCGTCTCCCACGGGTGTTCCCAGACTGCGTGGTGTACTGCACGCTCTGTATAGGTAAGGCTGCCATCACGTTCCTTGTAGATTGTCAAATTTATATCATAGCATTTTCAAGCACACTGGGACAAAATTAACTGCCAAAAAGTATCTACAACTTAAAGATAGATACACACCTGAAGGATTACTGTACCTCAAGAAAGCCCCGTATTTTGGTCCTGTGACAAGTGTACAACAAATGTCACAGCTTTCGACGTTGATTGTAGAGTTGACATCTTTTTGTGACCCTATGTTTGATGTTATATAGCTGCTCTTAGATGATGGCAGTGCATTGATAAACTCTACTATAGTCCTTGCCACATGGCTACATCTTTGGATGGCATTCTTGTTGCAATGCCAACAAGTGGCAAACAGTATTTAGCAAAGTCCGTTATGCTATGATGAAGGCAGCTTACAGGTTACCAAAATGTTGGCTAGGTGATTTCGTTGCGTAGCATTATAAGATTTGGCACCATTTTCCAACTGACTTTGCCAATGTGTCTGACCTGTTCTCCTGCACTTCCCCCACAGATGAGTCCACCTGGAACCAGTGGACAGGGAAGAAACGGTCCTTCTGGTTTGCCCAGGATGTGGAGCTGGCAAAGGGGGAGTCCAAAACTCTGGGGATCGCCTTCAGAGATGTGAGTACCAGCCCAGTTTGTCATCTTTATCTATCATTCATTGAGACTTACCACATTTGTTGAAGGATTGACATGACAGGTTACTATGATTACCTTTTCAAGATGTCAGTCCGAAGACCAGACTATAAGGTTTGATCCGCTCACACCGGAAAGGATCCCTGATTCTTTTTGATATGTTGGGTGGGTTCTTAAACATGCTTGGTTCTTGTCAAACATTGGACCACCTTCTTTTTTGTCGCTTTTCTGTTTTTGCTACCTGTAACTAGTATTATCAAAATAGTGTTTCCTTTTTTGGTGATGTTCAAATGTTTCAGTACTGTAGCTTCTAAGTTCTATGTTCCCTATGAGATGTACCATGTTGCCTTCCATTTGTATTGGATAGAAAAAAAAGGAACTTTTACAATTTCCTTAATTCATGACTGATGTCTACAATTTAGAATGTGGATAAAAATTTGTGGTGATTATAAATCTGTTGTCCGTAACTTTGTTTCTCCCCTTACATTGTTCAGGAGCCCATAGAAGGGTCCATGTACCAGCAGGTTGTAGTAACTGTACCTTTGTTCCTCCCCTTGCATTGTTCAGGAGCCCATAGAAGGGTCCATGTACCAGCAGGTTGTAGTAATTGTAACTTTGTTCCTCCCCTTGCATTGTTCAGGAGCCCATAGAAGGGTCCATGTACCAGCAGGTTGTAGTAACTGTAACTTTGTTCCTCCCCTTGTATTGTTCAGGAGCCCATAGAAGGGTCCATGTACCAGCAGGTTGTAGTAACTGTACCTTTGTTCCTCCCCTTGCATTGTTCAGGAGCCCATAGAAGGGTCCATGTACTAGCAGGTTGTAGTAATTGTAACTTTGTTCCTCCCCTTGCATTGTTCAGGAGCCCATAGAAGGGTCCATGTACCAGCAGGTGGTGGTGGACAGGATCGACCCCAACACTCCTGCCAGCAGGGTGGACATCCAAAAGGTACCGTCAACTTTCTTCTATGATTGTATATGTCATGTCAAATAGAAACTCACAGAAACCACGTAGCCACGTTTGGGATTGTTTTCTCACCGCAAAAGCGCCACCTACATCGGCTACATATAGCGGTGAGAAGCAGAACTCCAGTTAGAAGCTCTGACGAAGGTGTCTGAGAGACATCGAAACGTAAGCTATGTAAGTACCCACTGGTTGTGTACAAAGAATTCTCCTTCATCCTATATTCTACCAACCTGATGAAACTATTTTCGGATCACAGAAACCTGTCCAAAAGGTATTGTTTTCAGTAAGTAGACAAATCATTATTTAAACTAGAGCGTTGAATTTATGAAGACTTTAAGGTAATATACCAGGGATGAATTGAATATAAAGAGATAATTACATGTTCATCAATTTGTGATAGCCAAAACAAGTCAGACATATATTTCTCCTCGTGTAATCATTGCAATGTCTCATTTCTTAATGTTCTAGATAGGACTCACAGCAAGTTCCTAACTTTCTTGGAAGAGCTTTTTACCAGCTCAATTCTGCATATTGTTTTCTTGACTTTGAAGTAACAGAAAAAGATTGTATTATAATAAACACCCACTATTTCTCTCCTATTTCAGGGTGACATCCTGCTGACAGTGGGAGGAGTTAGAGTCATGAATGTCAGTCATGCAGCTAAACTTATCCGCCAAGCAGGGGACAAGTAAGGAGTCTTGTATATTTAATGGCTAGATTTTCTGTTGCTGTAAACGCACTTAGTCTGGTATCACTGGTTATCTTGATTTTTCAAACTTAGGAAAAGTATTTGTCAGAGTCATTCTTGTACTACGTAATGTAGTAAATAACACATGCAAATTTCCTCAGTATGGTACTCTTAGTCAGCATTTTTCCTCAAGTGTACTCTGCACATTGTTATGCTTCTGCACAAGGAAAAAGAGTGTTGAGCTCTCAGCATTTGTCACTGTTCTGACATGCTACTTGAAGGGTGTTTGACACTACAATGCATTACACTTTCTCCTATTTTCAGAATGGTATTGCGTATCGAGCGTCACCTTTCTCACAACGTCACCTCGGAAACTCTGCAAGGTCCCCATCAGACATATGAGGAGGACACAGTCAGCCTGAAGGGCATGGATGCACTCGACATCGACCATGACAACTTCCCCGACTCCGACTCAGAAAATGAAGAGTACATCAACATCAGCATCAAAAACCCTGCTGTGGAGGGGAGGGGCATTTCCAGTAGAACAGCACAGCAGAAGTCGTCTCCGTCCAAAACCAAGGCGAACATTTCGCCACTGCTGAGTCGCAAGCTTGGGTTGGGCGGTAGTCAGCAGTCGCCCACCTCATCACCCAATAGGGAGCCTGGTGTGAAAGCTGCTGCGGACGATGCGAGCAAAGCAACTGACGCTTCTCATGGTGCAAACATTCCTGCCATCATGGTCACACGAGAGGTATCCAAATCTGTTTAACTGCTCATTTGGTGTAAGATTTGGCTTACAATCAGGTATGCTAACAGCTGCTAAAGCTTTAATTCATGTAGTAATGATTGCCTATTTTTAATTTCATCACTGATATTAAAAGTTTACTGATCTGTGAGGTGCCATCAAAAAGAATGATGTTCTTACACATGGCTGGCTCCTCCAGCTGAAGTCTTACAACAGTTACTGATATAAACTGATACCAACCAGGCATAATTCTAACTAGTACTTAGAATAACTCACTCAAACTAATCAGAGATCACATGATAAATACAGGGATCATATTGAAGGTATCTTTTCTATAACTACAGATGAACGTTTTTACCTCCATTTTGTAGGCCCTTGGAACTCCGCGGGGAAGGTCGCACTCTGACGGGAGTGAGCCGGTACACGACATGGCCCTGACCGATCCTCTTCATGGAGTGTTTGCGGGAGGGGACGTGGATGCTGCTGGGGCCTCGCACCCTGCCCAGGCTGAGGAGGACGCCACCAAGATTGAGACCAGGGCTACCAGCCCTGTTACTGCTTCTCAAGTATGTCCTGGTTTGGTTCTTTTGTAAAATTTATTACAATTTTTGACACCTAACAAGTTGGGACATGCTAATAGTTACACTCCTTTAGCTTGTAGGTCTTAAATTCAATTTTTAAGTTTTCCAGCTGGCTGTGACAGAACTAACTGCAGACAAGGCTCTAAAACTGCCTCATCTGTACACATCCACCTCTATCCGAACAGAACCCTCGATAATTGTAAAACAAAATGTGACTCACCTAGTAATAGTAATAGATTCCCTCCTTCACACCATTCCTAAGTGGTATATCCTGGTAAAGCCTTGCACTGTTGAGATCTTCAGAGCCTGGCAAAATGCTTCACTAAAAGTACCATGCATAATTCTAATACATTGTCCATATGATGAATACATGAGAATATTTCATGATGGGAACATTCTTATTACCGTTTGTCCCAGGAACTCTCCTGGGATGAGACATTTATATTCGACATCGAGGATAAAGACAAGTACTTGAACTTCTGCATCTGGGCTAAAGGAGTGGAGAAGGGAGACAAAGAAGAACTCATCGGACATGTGAGTCATACTACACAATCTTTTAGGAACATCAGAAGCCAGTTAATTGCACAATGGATTACCGCACACTTCTGTTGATTGTAGGAATCACAAAGTCCCAAATCGATGTGGTCCAGCTAGATAACTTCGCATTGTTGCACCACCTGGAGAATAGCTCGAAATACGTTGGCAAATGGGGTGTGCAATTCAGCGTCTTCTACTGCACAACCAATAAGACATTACCAACTAAAACGAAAAATTCTAAATATTAAACCTATATGTAGACTACATAATCACCTAACAGTGTATGTATTCTGCACACACCTATATTACACTATGTACACGTTTATGTAGGTCATTGCCAATTACATTATGTACTAATGTCTAGCTGCTGGATCCTTCAAGCTGCTGGATCCGTATAGCTGCTGAATTTGGAGCCCTGGTGCATAAATGTGTACTTAGTACTTGTAGGCAAAGGGTTTGTTTAATGAATGTGTAATGTTGGTGTTATTTTTTTAGGTGAGCATCTCCCTGATGGATGTGGCGCTGCAGTGCCTGACTAACCTGTCTGGGGAGTACCAGAACTGTTACCTGCTGGAGCCACCTGAGATCAGGGCTGCTGCCAGGTCAGACCTCTCACTGTACATGGAACACTAAGTCTTGTTACCTCCATGAAATGTCATGGAGGTTATATTTACCTCCATGAAAAAATGGAGGTATAGTTTTGAGTGTGTCTGTGTGTGTGTGTGTTTGTGTGTCTGTGTGTCCGCATATTTGTGGTCATCATAACTTGAGAACCTCTTGATGGACCACGATGGACCACGATGGTACTGCAGCGCAACTTCCGGTTTTGCTATCTCGGTGTTCTGAACATGCAATGGTCAAAATTTTTAAGTATTAGATAGCTCTTGTGCTCGGGAAAAAATTACGTAAGTTTGGGCCCCCTAGCGTCTAGTTTGGGGATAGCAGGGGCATTTTTGTCAAAAACTTCTGACGAGGATAACTCAAGAAGGGAACAACGGATTTTCATGATTTTTGGTATGTAGGTACCTTAGACAATGTTGTACAAGATTGAATACTAATTATGCAAAATAGGAGTACATTTGCATAATTAATGAGGACATTATATCATGGCAGTTTTTTCAATGTATCTCTTGTCCTGGATGTGATATGGTCTTGACATTTGGCTGGTAGATAGCTTGCAGTGTCATGACGTGAAAGTGGGGCAGGTTTCAGCCCCCTATCATTTAATTTTGGAACTGCAGGGGCGTTTTTGTCAAGACATTCTAAAGAGGATAACTGCAGAAAGGATTGATGGATTGGCATCATATTAGGCATGCGGGTACCTTAAAAGCAAAGATGTTCATAATGATATACATTTTATGCAAATGAGGACTTAATTTGCATAATTAATGAGGAAATTGTATAATTCCATTGTTTTCAATAACTGGACTTCAATAAATGTAATACATGTTAACTATGATAGGTGGAATATAAGCAGATACCAAATATGGTAATGAGGAACTTATTTGCATAATTTATGTAAAAATTGCAAAAACGCTTTATGATTAATAATGGGAATTTTATAATTGTGACATGTGTATGTTAGTCAATGATGAACAATACCATTCATAAATTATGTTAATGTGTTAGTCAATTGCATGAAATTTACGAAAGCTCTAAATTTTCATGGAGGTATGAGGTCGCCGAACTCTAGTTTACCCTGTGTTTGTCTGTGTGTGTGTGTGTGTCTGTGTGTAAACAAAATAACTCATGAACGGTCGGGTGGATTGGTTTCATACTTGGTGTGTTGGTAGTGTGTGACGAAAGCTGGAAATGATTAGATTTTGGGCCCCCAGCGGCTTCCCTTGGTACTGCAGCGCAACTTCCGGTTTTGCTATCTCGGTGTTCTGAACATGCTATGGTCATGATTTTTGAGTGTTAGATAGCTCTTGTGCTCAGGAAGAAATGACATAAGTTTGGGCCTCCTAGCGTCTAGTTTTAGGATAGCAGGGGCATTTTTGTCAAAAACTTCTGAAGAGGATAACTCAAGAAGGGAACAACGGTTTTTCATGATTTTTGGTATGTAGGTACCTCAGACAATGTTGTACAAAATGAAATACTAATTATGCAAAATAGGAGTACATTTGCATAATTAATGACAACATTCAATCATATCAGATTTTTCTATGTATCTCTTGTCTTGGACGTGATATGGTCTTTTTGAAATTTGGGTGGTAGATAGCCTTCAGTGTCATGACAAAGTGGGGCAAGTTTCAGCCCCCTAACATTTAATTTGGGAACTGCAGGGGCGTTTTTGTCAAGACATTGCAAAGAGGATAACTGCAGAAAGGATTGACGGATTGGCATCATATTAGGCATGCGGGTACCTTAGGCAAAGATGTTCATAATGATATACATGTTATGCAAATGAGGACTTGATTGGCATAATTGATGAGGAAATTGTATAATTCCATTGTTTTCAATAACTGGACTTCAATAAATGTAACATATGTTAATTATGATAGGTGTAAGATAAGCAGATACCAAATATGGTAATGAGGAACTTATTTGCATAATTTATGTAAAAATTGCAAAACCGCTTTATGATTAATAATGGGAATTTCATAATTGTGACATGTGTACGTTGTTCAATGATGAACAACACCATGCATAAATTATGTTAATGTCTTAGTCAATTGCATGAAATTTACGAAACCTCTAAATTTTCATGGAGGTATGAGGTCGCCGAACTCTAGTTTGTAATATTTTATTTCACACATTGTCTCCCTTTCATCTTAACCAGTGTTAAGCTTTTAAAATGAAATGAATTCATGTATTTTAGTAAACAGTAATCAATGTTTATTGATTGGATTTTACTGTAATCTGTTGGTGCACATCATGTGATATTTGAAATTGTCCTGTGTCAAGCCAAAAGCAATGAAGTTCAATCTGAACTGCGTTTTTTTAGTGTCACATTGCAGTTGGAAGTATTGTCTCCATCTGTACTAGTTCTGCATCATTGTTCTTTAAACAAAAATTGTTTTAGATGGAATGGTGTTAGACAGATGTAGTAGAGTAAATATAAGAATGCAGTCCTTTGCAATGACATTAAATATCCAGGATTCAAACTGTCTTGTTCATGTGGTCCTGAAGCTTGGTCCCTAACAGCTGGACACCACATAGATGACGTAATGTTGGGACCTTTTTTACAGTCGCCACCTTGGTCGCTCCGGCTTGGCGACCCACCCTGGCTTTAACGCTCGTCTGTGCGGAGGGGACGTCACGCTGCGTTTCCACCACACACCCAACATCCAGTGTCACGCCGAGGGGGAACAGCACACAGACAACAAGAAACCCGGCTCCCGCAGGACCCAGGCCATCCGGCGCAAGTCTGCCTCCGCACTGGGGATAGCAGGGCTGGGGTCAGGGGTCAGGTGAGATGGCTGGCAGATACTATATTCTTTCAGTTTCATCGTACTGTATGCACAGGATACATTAAAAGATTGTTAGACCTAATATCAATGTGATGACTGCAAAACACAGCCATTGTGGCTGTCCCATATGGAACCTTAGGATGCTGTCAAAATATGCTGTTGAGCACTCTTACTTATAAATAGCTTGTGAAACCTTATACTTACACATACTTTGTACATAAATTAGTAGGGTAACCAATGGTTCGTATAGTATTGTAGTACTGTTACTAGTCAGAGTTGAAAAATGTACATTCAGAGGGGGTAAAAAAATCACAGATTGTGCATATCAAATTTTATGCATGAATGTGACTTCTTTTTATAGTTACTGTTTACTTAGAAAAAAATTTAATTTTACCTAACTTGCATCTAAGACTACGCACATTTTCACAGACTACCTTGCATTCTCACTTCTATGTAAGTACTCAATCTGGTTCTGTGTGAATATATGAGCACCTGGCTTGTACTGGGGCTTGATGCAGTAGAACGTCATGTGTGCCCGACATTGCTAATTTGGCTGACCTTCCTTGCTACCATTTGCTTGTAGCGTCTGCCAGACTCCGGAATCAAAACTGCCGTCTGCATCGCGAGGGTAGGGCTAGCTTCTGGCATTCAGAGCAAACAAAGTCACTAACCAACCAACCATTGGGGTGTGGGGCTGCACTAACAGCTGCATGTGTGGCTTGGACAATAATGTATCTTCATATATTTGCCACACAAATTTCATCTTAATGAATGACATGCTGGAGAGACAATTCCTTCATGACTGTGCAAAAAATTGTCAAGGAAATGATGTCTGACTCTGTGATATGAAATTTGTGTGGCCATGGTCTCCAGGCAGGTGCCGTAGGAGGTAGGAGTCAAATGACTGCACCCCTGCTACCTTTGGAAAAAACAATATACAAGAATTAAGGACTAAGGTTGTGCAAGGTTGTATTCGGTTCATGCAGTCAGTGACATCAACACAGCATGGTTGCCCAGTGGCTGCCAAAGTGCTCTTAATTCTTTAAATATTTTAGACTATTAATCAATGTGTTATTTTCCTTGAACGCAGGACTAATGAGGTAAAAGATCTACTTCAAAGGACAAGCACATTGATGAATAGTGTCCGACCTGGGAGGAGAGCCCCTCCAAAATGGAATGTTCCAAACCTCGGCCTTCAAGTCACGCGTCTGCTTGGAGATTATGTTGCCCTAACCCTGGCTAACTCTAACATCAGCAGTCTGTTACCTAGGTGTCCACTTGCCTCTGATAGTTATTGTACAGGCCTCTGATTTGTCATCAAAAGGAAAATTGTAAATCTTCTGTCAATAATTGTAAAAAGTAGGACTCATTATGATAATGATGCAAAAATGATGCAAAAATGATATGGAAGTTGCTGACTTCATGACCTCGTGATGACAAATCAGATGACCTTTTTGGGGCTAGTACGGAAGGTTTAAGGTTGTACCTAACATGGTTAGGATAGTTTGCATGGCTGGGTACTAGTTTACTACTTGGTTGTGGGAGGATAGAAATTTTCTTTATTTCTGAACATTTGTGTATCTGTTGCAGCAGCATCCAGACTGTGAAACATGAGTTTGAAGAGAAACAATTTACATCTAGGGACACAAGATGTGACTACTGCATGAAAAAGGTAGGTGCCGTTCTCAGCCCTTTTTTGCAGTGCTGATTGGCCATCTGCAGCCTTTTCCTTGGTACTGATTGGCCATCCTCAGCCCTTTCCTTGGTACTGATTGGTCATCCACAGCCCTTTCCTTGGTACTGATTGGTCATCCACAGCCCTTTCATTGGTACTGATTGGTCATCCAAAGCCCTTTCATTGGTACTGATTGGTCCTTGCCTTGGTACTGATTGGCCATCCACAGCCCTTTCATTGGTACTGATTGGTCCCTCCTCGGTACTAATTGGCCATCTTCAGCCCTTTCCCTGGTACAGATTGGCCATCTGCACCCCATTCATTGATACTGATTGGTCCTTTCCTTGGTACTGATTGGCCATCCTAGGCCATTTCCTAATTACTGACTGGCTGTCTTCAGTTGTTTCCTTGGTACTGATTGGCCATCCTCAAAGCTTTTCTCATCACTGATTGGCTGTGTTTTATGCAACAATGATTAATCCACCTTCATATTAATGATATTAGTTAACTTGTTTTGACTTTCCATTGCTTTTTTTCAGGTTTGGACCAAAGTTGCTGCCCAATGTAGACTATGTTCCTATATCTGCCATAAGAAGTGTATTGAAAAGTGCCAAGCTGTGGCCAACTGCTCCAAGTAAGTCATTTCTCCTACCAAGTTGATTTGATTTGGACCAATACTAGTAGTTACTTACTAATTTAGCTTTATCTATAAAGATTATTTCTAGATTTTTGTCTGATTTTTAAATATCAAAGCTATGTTCAATATTTGTATTTTCTGTTATTCATTCTTTATGCCTAAGCTGTTTTCATATTACTTTTTTTGTATATTTATGATTTATCACATTTTGTATAGGGCGCTTCTCCTAAGGAGCATGATTGCAAAGTGAGTAGTCAGTCTTACCTAGTTGATAAAGTAAAGGTTTTCTGTCCCTTAGTTTGGAAGCATTGAAAGCTTTATCTATAAGAAGAGTTCAAAGATGTCATACCTTACAGTATGTCATCTTATATTGTCATTCAACCTATTGATGCAAATAAGAATTTGATTAATATTACATGTGTCTAGCCATCATTTCTTGTCACTCTACTGTAAGAGTGATAAGCACAAATTCATGGACTATATATAACTTTGAAAACACTGACAAACAGACAGACCAAAAACAATTATTACCTCCTCATGAAAAAGTAGCCTCTTCCATTGACCCAGTGGCCTGGAATGTCTGATAGGTCTTGCAGTTCTGACCTTTGCATTGACACCATCTTTGTACTCACTTCTTCCCACTCTACTGACAGTGTTTTCAAATAAACACAAACAAACATAACAAACAGACACCTCACCAGTCCCAAAGCCTCACTGGCCGTACACTGAGAACAAAAATTCTGTAGACTGAGGCAGTATAGAAAATGAGAAAACCAACCATGCGGTGTGTCCATGTTGCAGACAGCCCAGACAGCGTACATCTCCCCTCCATGCCAGGAAGCCGACCACCCTGCACACTGTGGGCAGTGCTCCTCAGCTGGTGCCTAACGCTAGCACTGCACATCACGCCTCACCGGGTGAGAAGGGTTCAAAATTTGAAATTTCAACGTTTTTTTTAAATAGAAATATTTCTTGTTTTCCATAATGCTGTTATGTTTTAAAGTAATGTCAAAGTCTGTATGTATGTCTAAATATTACTCTATGTTGTAGTATTGTGATAACTGATGGCAACAGAATACAAGTTTGTCAATACCAGGTAAATTAGTATCCTACACATCCTTCCAAAGTCTTTGCAGCCCCTACAGTAGCATTGACATCAGGGCTGGGAAGAGTAATGTGTAGAGGTTGAAAAAACTTTATTAGGTCTCACTTCAGTGGTGAGTAACAGCACCACATTTCCTCTGCATTCTCCCAGGCTCCTCTCCCCGTGCAACCCCCAGCCACTCCCCGGCCGGCTCCCCCACCATGGCGCGCCGCTACCTGTCAGGAGAGATGTTCCGCGAGACCCAGCTGTCGGAGGCGGCGGACAGCAGTGACAGTGACAGCATCATGCACAGCAGCCGCACGCTGCGCGAGAAAATCCTGCAGACACAGAAGGAGGGCTGCGACTTTGCCAACGTGGACGTGGACACGCTGATCGTCACCGCGGCTAAAGAGGTGCAGTCTTGTTTTCCTCTCCTACTCTTTTGTGAGAAGTTTAGTGGGCTCTTGATTAAACAGTAGTGTTCTTTTGTTTCCTCTTGAGAATGTTCATGCAATTAGCCTTTGGGCATGATTTTGGGCAAAAAAACAACTTTAATTTATTGGAGTTGTGACACAAGGGACAAAAGACCAGTAGCTAAAGATAAATATCTCATCCAAAAGACTGCAGGACCTACCAGTACCAGTGGTATTCCTACATAGTGGGGTTCTTCATAAAATAGACAGGTGCAGGCCAGTATGTAGGTTGTAACAGGATATCATCCTTGGTGCTGATTGGCCATCCTCGGCCCTCTCCTCATTGCTGATTGGCTGTCGTTAGTCCTTTCCTTGGTACTGATTGGCCATCCTTGGCCCTCTCCTCATTGCTGATTGGCTGTCATTAGTCCTTTCCTTGGTACTGATTGGCCATCCTCAGCCCTTTCCTCATTACTGATTGGCTGTCCTCAGTCCTTCCTTGGTACTGATTGGCCATCCTCAGCCCTTTCCTCATTACTGATTGGCTGTCCTCAGCCCTTTCCTTGGTACTGATTGGCAATTGACAGAGCTTGATACTGATTGGCTATTCTGAGTTGAGTGGTCTGTATTTGCTCAAGTTCCTGGTTGCTTTTTTTATCAACACATTGGATAGTTTAGGAAGTGTGGATGACATGAAGTATTTTGTTTGTTCCCTGTCCCAGCTGGGGAGAGATCTGTACAGTGAACTTCCTCAGGAGGAGCGCAGACAGAAGCTGGATGCCATGGTCAGTGCACCTCATGACATGATTGGCGGATAAAATATGTGTACATGTTTGACTGTGTACTAATAGTATATATGTACAACATTACAACTTACAGTATACTAGGACTAAAGTTTGTTGCTCTTGTAAGATGATTTCTGAACAAAATATGTGTGTGTGTGTGTGTGTGTGTGTGTGTGTGTGTGACTGCATACTACACGGAATAACATAATGACTGTAGTGTACAACTTGGTGTAATTTCAGTCTCTACAATTATGAGAAACAACAATAGCAATTCATTGAGAGAAATATATCTAGACTAAGTTAGTGTCATATTAGTGATGTACCAATCATGTGTGTCTGCTTCTCACCTGACAGATCAACAAGCTTCAGCAGGAGATTGACATGGAATCTGAGCACAAACTGGAGCTGCACAGAGAGGAGAAGGATGCCCCAGATCAGCAGGTACCATCATCTACTGGTGCATCTGTTAGCATTAGGGTTGTGTACGTAAATGCAATACCCGGTGGTTACAGGTACACGTATCAGTACAAAGATTTAGGTGTGGATTCTGAACTGTGCCTGTACCTAAATGATACATAACCTGTGATTTCTATGATCATGATAGATTTATGAATAAACATTGTGTATTTTTAGACTTCAGGTATCTAATGCAGAGCACCCATGCCTTGGAAAGGATCTCAAACCAAAGATAGTGCTGAATTCATAATCAATACAATGTTTTGTTGTTTTCTTCCTGTGCTATATTTTCATATTTTGGGCTAGAATCACATTTTAAAAACAAACTAAGGCTACAAGTTACTATACTTGATTCATTGTTTTCCAGAGTCAGAGACGTGTGTACAAAGCAGGCCAGTGACAAGGATGTATACATGA
>NC_049985.1:10924077-10962050 GCF_000003815.2 Branchiostoma floridae | reverse complement strand
ACAAATGTTACTTTAAGTTGTTTCTTATACAGTATGTACCCATGCTGAAGTAGACACTGATATTCTGATCTAAGAAAGAAATGATGAAAAGATCACTTTTAATGCTTAAAATAGCTGCTCACTTACTACTTTGGGTAAGAAAGTCTAGAAGACAACAATAATCCAATCGCATTTGTAACATGTATTAGAATCATGAGCTTTTGCCAAAGGATGGCAGACTGCATTGCTTTTCTGTGTATCTGGAAGTCTCGCAAATCTGCCACATTCTGAATTTCACCCTTAGCTACAAGCCCATCTTCAGTTAAAAACATTCAGTCAGAGAAATAACTACCTTTAAAGTTTATTTGTGTAGCCTAAGATTAGCTTTGTATTCAGTCCTAGTATTCGTGCAGTGGTCACATGTGTTTTCATTAGTATAACAATTAATTGTTAGATGTGTCATAAATAGACATATTTAGACATTCTTTAAATGAGAGAATATCAAGATGATGTTTTGTATATAGAGTCCATGTTGACTACTTCAACATCATAGTTTTAAGTGTGCATATACATGTATCTTGTTTCACTGATACATGTAGAATAAAATGTTGCATTACTGTCACATACTGTGCAATATTCAAGATAATGTTACAGTGAATTATCATTGTTGCAATACTCTTCAGTCTTGGCAATGGTCCGTCTTATATATGATAACCATAAACTTAAGGTATTTGTGGATAAGTCAGATGATAGACTGTGTGTATATCAATTACTGTATGTTACTGAAATTTTGAGAACTGTACTTACTATGTACAATTGCTGATACATGTATAATGATTACAAATAGTGATAGTGATAATGGAAACTGTAGGGAACTGATTCATGTAATTATTGGTTACTAATATTATAGTAATAATGTAAACTCTACGCACAGTATTGTGCTTTACCCTTTACTTGTTATTTCCAGCTTTGTTGTGAGAGGCAAGTGGTAAAAAAATTGTAAAAGTTAAACTTTAATGCTATACTATGAGGTGATATACTTAATACATGAACTAACAGAGTCTCAGTAAGGAAGCAGTTATTTATACACACTTTTATAGTTCGTAGGTATGTTGTTATGTCTATGTCTCATTTCTTTGTCCGGATGTTTTTTTTATTTATTTGCTAAGACGATGTCTATAACTTAATTTATTGTAATTCCAAAACATACAGGATGTATAAGCACTCTACTCAATGTACTTATTGATGACCAAGGTAATAAATTATTGTATCCTAAGTGTGTAGCAATTATGAAACATTTGAAAAGTAATTCGTATGTTTATGAAATTTATATATGTCTGTATGCTGTGTCAGAAAACTGTAGTATGCTGTATTGCAATTGATTTGAGTCGATTTGTTGGATATAAATTGTGCAATGATAAATTTTGACCAAGAGTAGAACAATCAATTGGTAGATGATTTAAGTACTTAATTTATCACAAAAGTTGGAAGTAACATGGGCAAGATAATAGACATATTCAGAACTGTTCTATTGTTTCCATGTGTACTTCATCTGGTCTACATTTCTTTTCATGCACATGCCAGAATACCTTGCTAATATTACATCAAAGTATAGAAGTGGTCCCCATTAAGTGCACAAAGAATATTGCCAATTATTAAAGCTCGTGTAACAAAATAAATTTCATTTACTACGTCGCATGAAAGACACGTCGAATTCGTTTGTATGAGTGTTGGGTTAAACGCTCTTGAAAAGAGTCGCCGGCGGTCTCACAACGCCCTCTTGCATATCTCGTAAGTACTGCAGTAGCTCATTATTGCAGCACCCGGCTAGTACATAATAATTCTAGTAGTATGCCCATCTACCAGGTGTTCAAACGAGCAGACGTATTGGGACAGCGGGAAACCGTCTTTTATTGCGTTTAAGTAGTAATTTGTGTTCTCTGAAGGCCTTGATATCTGGATTCTTTGAAAATGTAACGAATTAAGATTACTGTTCTCACCCGTCGTTACCGTGAAATTTATGTGGACATCTTCCTCCTCCTTCATTCGTGCATGCGCTCGCACAAATCTTGTTGTATTAAGGGGTTGTAAGGTTGTGGTGCAATAGAGTAGTTAGCATCAATGTTATATTGTGTGCGTCTGCCGCATGTCAATCAACACCAAGGTAATAGCAGCACAGTTAGCTCCTGTGTTCCTTTGTCCATTAGTTACCCCGGAATTGGCCATGAATTACATGCACCAGATACACTGCTTGCATTATATAAAGAAAGCATCCCTTTATGTGTTTTTTCAAGCTCAGACAGATTCCATATTTTCAGCCCCAAATGAGTCCGGTATATACACTAACGTGGTGGTAGTAGGAGGTGTAAATATAGCTAGGTGTATTTGTGAACTCAGCCGAGCGTAGCCTACCCTGTGCTAGCTGCAGCGCCAGATTCTGGCGGTCCATTCAAATCGCGTCACGTGACTGCCACGGTATCAGGCCTGTTGTTTACCATGAGGCGTGGCAAGTTAAATATCACCTTGCAGAACAGGTAAGGGCAGTGGGTACACACACACAGCCTGGTGTTGTCTCTGGGATATTTTCCTTCTGTTGTGCCGATTCCCGTGGACAAGTAGACAAGCTGTTAAACCATGGATATGGACCACGGGCACCACGGCCATTCACACGGTGCGGATGCTATACAAGGTAAACCGATGGTTATCCCTGAAGGAGAATATAGTGGTGGGTGGGTGTGATGTTAGCTACAGTAACTATGTTCTGTTTGAATCGGGGATTCATTACGTAACATAATGATAGTATCCAAGTGCTTCCTTTTATACGGCTTTATCCAATATAACTGCAACGTTGTCTGATATGGGGTGGGAGAGGGGCGTAAAGAAAGAATATGGTAACGTTACTTGATAGGGTATCAATAAAGTTGTGAGTGATCGATTCAATGGGGATAACTATAACGCTATATTCCACTACATTTAGTGGGCAGAGTTAACGTTACATGTGGCTCGTCTGAATTTCTGTCCGAACAATTCGTTGTGACAACTTTGGATCCACTTCAGACGACACCGTGTGCCCACCCCTCGGGCTAGTGTCAGTGCTGTTACCATGCGGAGAATGTCAGGCTTCGTTTCACAAACCCACACCTGTTTGTCTTGGCACCATATCACTCTATCCCTCAACAATTACAGCAGAATCCTGCCGGTTCAACCCTCCATATTGGCATATCAAAGATGGTAACGCTTTACCAGTATGAATTGTAACAAGTTAACTAGTTAATTGACAGAAAACGACGGGTCTGTGGTAACTAGGGATCCATAGACAATGCTCAGCGACCCGTATAACAATACCCAGAGTTGAACAAACATTGTGTCCGCCATGATGATAATAGCGAATCCGTCCTGTAGTCCATTTCTTGCCTGACTGAGTACTAAACAGACTCATGTCACGCAAAACTGAGTCAGCCAAGGTCACGTGTAACACTGTAAGCAATGCTGCTACAAGTGTCGTAACTTTATCATTTCATGGCCGTACGTTCAAAAGGGTTTTAAACTAGATACCGATGGCATTGTATCGACTTGTGTTGTTCTAATACCCTGTAACGTTCATCTGCTTAACCCCCTTGCATAAACTGACCTCGACTCGAATTAATCCCCGTCTAGTTATCAAACATTGCTACAAATTTCTTAAATGTTGAACAACCACATTCCCATCCTATTAAAACAAGGCCAGCATTGAAGTAAATACAGTAAATGGCACCATAATTATAAACATTCAAATGAAGTCTCCAATGTAATGTGATATTGCTTGGCAGCTTGGAGAGGGACCCATAATACTGGTATAACATACGACCTTTGACATCTTGGAACAAGGTGCAAAGTTTCGTCCCTATGTCTATGTCTAGCCAATCTTCAAGTAGATGTTGGGAGAAAAGATCGTTTTCGGACAGCCCTGTTTTTTTGGTTTGACGAAAGGGTCGCCTATCAAGATGCATTAACTATTTACGACCTTCCCTCCTAACATATGCTTGGTGGTTAAATGTGGCGCCTGCGATACAAACATTTGTGCGGAGCTTGGCAACCGCCAGGGTTTCTGAAAGGTCAATTTCCATGTAATTACCTTCACTCAAACAAACCGCCTTTGGGAGTTGGAACAGCGCACGCATATGGGAGATGGTTCAGTCGGAATATTTCGTGAATAGACAATGCAGTCGTAGTATTGAAAATACTACTTGTAATTGTAGACTGTAATACGAATTAAGGCCAATTAACTCATATGTAGATGAAATTCTGTATATCGCCCATGTGGCAACATGTACGTATACGTTAAAGTTCCCAATATGATATACGCACTTGTGATGTAACCTCATCAAATGCTTCTTGTTTGTAGTCTTTTGTGAACATATTAGAATACTACACATGTTTTCTGTTCACTATATCTGTAGAACTGCAATTGACTATATACGCGTGCCTCTGCTCTCTTAATGTCGTGTCGGATAACGTTATATCTCCGTGATAGATGCTGGCAAAATAAGGGAAACACTGAAAAGACTGGTTTGTTTTGACTCTATTTACGTGATCCATAGTAGCCCAACCTTTGCACAAAGCAGACATCAGAGAAATTACTTACTTACTTCTCCTCTTCATCCCATGTGGGACATAAAATGTGATCAGACAAATTGGTTTGACATTTTACATTTGCAGCAGGGTCACATCCGTGCGACCTTTACAATAATCCTGGGTTAGAGCTTATGTTAGGATTATGTCGTCTTTGATCGCCTGAGAGGATTACAACAGTGACGGCTACTGTGACTTCTGACAGGAATAAACGATGGATATACGTACACAAAAGTGCAACGGTTATGAGACAGGCGGCTTGGGGTTTCCTTGTTATCATATCAGAAGAGATGCACGCCTGTAGTTTTTGCTGGAAGTACACTGTTTTCGGCAGGTAGGAGGTGGTTATGGAAGCCACTAAATTTTGCAGAAAACCGGAGCTATCCGGAAACGACAACAAGCAGAAAACAGTATGACTTCAACAAAAACGGCAAAATAAAAACAACGGGGTAGAGTCTGTTATGGAGTTTAGGCATTGGCAGTTTGCATTTGACGCGGTGGCAGTCATCACTGTACAGAAAGTCTATAGTTAGATATAACGCAGACATTGATATCTTTTATTTGTCTATAGATATAGCTGATAGAACATATATTTCCCTACTTCACACACATAATTAACAGACTGAGGTAAATTCATATTCCTAAAGAATTTAGGCAAACCTTTGATTGTAGAAGATATCTTTTTCTACATTAATTTTTCAGTTTCACAAAGAACTGAGATGAAGTCACTTATTAGAATACAGTTGTTTTGGTTAACATTGTACAGTATCTGACTTCACGTATCTGAGTGTCAACTATTCTATTGTTGCGACATGTTCTTAACCCTGCGGGTTACAATAATAATACATGTACAATAAAGGCATTTTTCATTCATTCATCCATAGACCATTCGGGATCGGGGACGTTTGGAAGCCACGCCGTCCTGGGGACGTTCTTCTTCGTGTTCGGGCTGTGGTACGCCGTGAAGACCTGCTTCCTCACGCTAGAGAGGCTCCACACACAGGGACAGGGGAAACAGCCTGCCAGAAACAAGACATGGAGAGATCACCTGGGCTGTGCCAAACGTACGCTGGGATTCCTACTCTACTCCATGGATCCCATGTTCAAGATCATCTCTTGTACGATAGGTAAGGGCTTTCTCGTTTGTTTGTTTGTTTGTTTGTTTGCTTGTTTGTTTGTTTGTTTAGTTGGTGGGTTTGCTTTTTTGTTGTCAGATTGGTTGGTGTTGAATAGATCTAGTTAGATGATCTTAGATCTTCAACACCACAACTGGGGAGTTTTGACTCTTCTGACAAAACATTAGCTACATTTACGTTAACGTTGTATATGTTATATTTGGCAAATCACTTGAAAAATATAAATCATATATGTACAACGTTATTTATAGATATGTGTGCGTTTTTTCCCATGATATAGGAATGTTAAGCCAGATGTCTCTGGGCGCCCACTGGAGGCTTCGTGACCCGGTCACGGGAGAGTTTGTGGAACAAGCCGACTGGCAGCTGGTCACCATGTTCTCCTTCTTCTTCTTCTCGGGGTAGGTCTTCTTTAAGATGCTACTGAAAATCGCCATTCTTTTGGTGTGTAAGAAAAGAAGTATTCTTAGTCAAAAAGCCCCAAACATCAGGGACTGTGGCGGTTTTGTAAACCTACCATTTTTCAAAGTCCGTGGGTTCGTCAACAGGTCTATGCAAGAAGAAGCTTACATATGAAAGCAGCAGCCTGAAATAACTGAAGTTTTCATCTGTCCAACCAAGTATATGATATTTCAAAGCGCCACACCAAGGTCCACTTAACAGTTACGGCGGACTATATGTACAAACGGGATGTGCTGTGTGATGTTTGTGTTGTCTGAAGCTCGAATGTTGACCAGACATTTGACTGTACTTTGATTCCTGCCCGTACAGGCTTGTGGACATCTTGGTCAGAGTGAAGTCACCGATTCCACCAAACAGCGACAAGTTCTTCATGAGTCTGGCGTTGTTCGTCGAGTCCTACTTTTTCTTCTATCATGAAGGTAAGATGTGTCATTTTCACCCGCGTGTACATGGTAGGTCTGCTTGTGTGTGCATTTGTAACTCACATGTAGTGGAGTGACTGGAAGTGAAGGGGAAGTGGAGGTCAAATTTTGGGTTAAAAGGATCCCCACGTATGCCAGTTTCCACCTGTAAGGCACGTCGGAGAAGGTCCCAAAATGTCCCAGAATAGTTTTTCTCCTTTAAGCTTTCCTTTGTTACTGCTATATGCTTGTGTCTGTTGCCTTATCAGAGCAATAGTGGGGAATGCATTTGACAGAATTAACGAGAATTTCACAGTAACGAATAAAACAACTGATTCACAAGAACTAAAAATGTTTCGCGTAGACCTTTGATATCCTGTTCAACCGTGAAGTTTTGATACAAGTGGTTCTATCTCACAATATCTCTTTACAGTATGCCATTATCAAAACATAAGCGTAAAGTACGTCTTTGTGAACTTCGTTGAAGAGGTTCATCAGTCACGTATGAATAGAGTGACTCCAAATTTTCTTCAAGCAATTACTATTTTTAAGGTAAGGTACATACCTCCAAATTTTTGACGGCTGACAGTCCATCTTATTCACGGAGAGTGACCTAGTCTCGATCTCGCGAGAGAGCACGAGACTAGGTCTGGCTTGCGTAGATCATCTGTCTATGTGAACTGTATTATTCAAACCTGCACCATGTATTCTGTTCCCTGTGCAGGAGGGTCCGAGGCTGAAGATCGCCTCCACCAACTCCTGTTTATCGCCATATTTGGCGCTGCGGTAGCCGCCATGTTGTGGGCGTGTCTACCAGAGAGTCAGTTGTTACCTCTCCTTCTATCGACACTAATCTTGTTGCAGGGGACATGGTTCTGGCAGGTAAGGAAATTTTCAGTAGTTAAGGTTTATTTATGTTGCTAACAATAACTTATTAATAAGCTCTTTTACGTAAGAGTTTGGCTCACAAAGTTAAGATACACACACATAGCTTGAGTGCCATCCTACGCCGTAGTGACCGCTGGCTCAACACTTTCGCTTCGAGCCACACACACACACACACACACACACACACACGAACACACACACACACACACACACACACACACACACACAAACTTATATATATCAGAGGTGCCACGCACACAATGGCAGACAGATTCACGCACACACACACATACACTCGTACACACACACGCGCACGCGCGCATGCACGCACACACTGAGAAAGGAAGAGAGTGGTACACAGAGCAACAAACAATCCGGAGACTTCCCTCCCAGATAATTCCATATTCTATGAAGAGGATTGTTTAGATAACCTTGGTAATTGTTTGTCCCCCAGGTGGCAGGTGTGCTGTACCCGCTGGACACGGCCCGGAGATGGGACCTGGAGTCACACAACACCCTCATGTTCCTGCCGCTGGCCTTCTGCTGGCACCTGTTGGGGAACATCGCGATCATCTTTGCCGTGTACGCCATCGCACATCAGTTCGTCAAGCGGGGCTATCGCTTCCCAAGAGGACTATAACACAGGGTCTTAGAACAGAGTTATCAACCTATGATTGTTTTTTCTTAGAACCATCACGGTGTTGTACTAGTTTCCATACTCGTTTCCATCAAATACATTTATGGCATCCTCATGAGATGGCTTTAAACAGCACTTGCAGCTAGATTACAAAGGTTTGACAGGCCGTTCAGATTTCAGATAAGAGGATCTGTCTTCAGAAATTACCGTGGAGCCCATGTCATAGCTAGATATGTGTCTCTTATTCACTATGATATAAATTGTATCATACATTTTATTTCTGCAAGATTCCTGTTACTATGCAATGATATTATAGCAAAATCGTTATACGACTACAGGCCTGTTGGTATCTTTAATATAAAGTTTAAAGTCCTTCCTACATAACTACATGTGTAGCAATTTTATATGACATAGATGGCAATACAGAGTTCTGTTCGTCGCTCGTCTGATAGAATATTGGCAACAATGCAATGACTTAGAACCTAGAACATGGCATGTTAATGCTTTACGTTGTGTCCTGTTGAAGATGAGTTACTGTGTTGACTGTTGTTTGAATATTGTGTATTTGTATTGTGACTGTAGCAAGCTACCTTTGTTATCACGCGTTGTTTTTTAAAAGTTTTTAAGTATCCAATTTGTCGAATCTACTTGTTAGTAACAAATTAATTGTTTGTACGTAAGTCATATCCCAGTGGCTTAATAAAAACACAAAAAAAGCTGTATTGTTATGTGTTGTCCCCTTTGTCTCTACATGGAATACATATGTGTTGTGAAGTGGCAAATGTTTTTTTTTTCGGTTAAAGAATCAGTTGTAGACGGAAATAAAAGTCGATCGTTGACGCACAGCAGTGCACAATACTAGCATGCCATTAGCTTGAAATGTAGTTCGCTTTCAAACTGCTAGACGCCGCTATTATCAAACTTGTCTGTCATTGATATCATATGACCGTATAAACCAAAGTCAAAGAGTTCAACTTTGTTCTTACTAGCAATACCATCCTTTAGGCCATGCAATGATGTGCTATCAAGTCCGCTACCAATATACGTTACTATACGTATGACACATGAATGGAAAAGGGTTTCCGTTCCATTAAATCGCATACATACTTAATATTTATGAGCCAAACTTCACCCCATTTTCCATTTCACTTTCATCATGCATTAAGTCCAAATGGCTTCCCACGAGGAAAACGTTATACTACCACCAAAATAGACTACACGACAACTGAGCCGATGGGCAAATTTGATCCGCATTCTCCCCATAGTTACCGCGGCTATTTATGGTCGGCTGGAAGACTGCGCCCTTCTTTGGACCCATGGCTGCCCAACCGCCGGTTGACCTCTTTCTCTGCAGGCAAGCCGTCAAATGTTGTTTCACTTGAAAACGTTGAAAAATCCACGTTTGTGAAACAACACTGCACAGGTAGGTGGTGGCTGTTTCTCAGTACTTACTAAGTTAACTTGATATGTGTTTTGATCATGACAAATTACCCTGTATTGTATGGTCTATTCCCTAGCTACATAGGTGCCGCATGTGACCGGGTCCCCTGATAAACTGGGCAGCTGTATGTAATAAACATATACGCAGAGCTTAACGCATTATACAATCAGCATTCAAATGCTTTTTTTTCTTAAAAATTCGCTTTTCCTAATGCAAGTTTGATATGACTATGCGTGCCGACATCTTAAAAACTAATGAATGGTTACGTCCTCTTCGACGATTATTTGCCCCTGTGCAAAAATAGACAGGGTATTTGTCCCTTTGTTTTGTTTACGGTTGAGCAAAAGACAAAAAAATTCTACCCTTTCTTTGCCCTCAGCCCATGGTAATTCCATCAGTGCTGTGACAGTTTCAGTATACCAGTTGCGACTTGAAAGTCCAGTTTTTTCGGGTAAGTACTAGTATTGTGACGTAGAAAATAGATTAGCAACCCCTAGTTGCTTCCAGTGTTAGGATGCCTACTTTTATTCGAGTGACTCTCAGTTGTGTTTGTAACGTGACGCCCGGGTATGGGCGGGTCTTATTTGTTTGTGGGTTGAAAAAACTGTAAATATTTACATGTCGGGTCATCTGTTATGTACAATTGCTTGTGCTATCTGTGGTACCAGCTGTCAAATGTGTTCGTTTATATTGTAGTTACAGTAGTTATGTATCATTGGGTGAGGGCCATACATATAGCAGGCATCCATAACAAACTTCATGACTCCACATGCCCACGATGTGGGTGAGTCGGTCATTCCTATACAAAGGGAAGAGAAATGATCTCATGGCGGTTATTTGGGGGTCACCCGACACCAAACACAATGATAAAGGCTGTACCGTACAGTCCTGCAGTGCCGTATACTATAGTACTACAGTGCTTTATCTGTCCTTAATTCAATAGTAGAAGTGTCCTTATTTCAAACGTTTCTCTATCTCCACATCAATTTGCAATAAAGACTGTTCCAGAAATAAGATTACATGTATTGAATTTCTAGTACGCAACTCTGCAAGCCATGATCATAGCAACTGAAAATAGCTTCATCAAAGATCTAGAATTTGTACCGAAATGTATTTCCGCAGATGTAACAAAATGGACACCAATGGTAGAGATCCTGCAGTGATGATCAGTACCGCCTACCTATCTTATCATTATTGAACTTTCAAGTCGAACGTTTCTCCCTTTATTAACACATATGACATGAGAGTGGCAGTAGGACAAACTAATACTATCTTTCTATATAGCCATGATGATATGTGGTATTCTGCAAGTGAATGTCCTTGATACTTCAATGTATAACACTGATTTTGAATCTCTATAGGTGAAGATAAGACAGGATGGAGAAAATAAACGAACGCAAGTTTTCCCTGGCGTCCCATGGTTCCTCAGTTCTCGCCGGATTTAGGGAACTTTACCAGACTGAGCTGCTGAGTGACGTGTGTTTGGTCGCAGAAAAAAGGGAATTCAGATCACACAAGACTCTCCTGGCCGCATGCTGCCCCTACTTCAGGTCAATGTTTTCAATCGACTTGAGAGAAAAAGAGGAGACGACGGTTGAGATGCACGGCACGACCGCTAGAGGGCTCTCTGCCATATTGGATTTTCTGTACAGCGGAGATCTCACGTTAAACGACGAGAATAAGGAAGACGTGTTGGCGACTGCTTGTTATCTCCAGGTAGACGCAGTGATTGACATGTGCTGCTCTTATCTAAGAGAGAACATCCACATGAACAACTGCATCGGGATTTGGAACTTGGCCTGCGCGCTCAACCTGCACGAATTGAAGGATTTCGCGGAGAACCACGTGACCAACAACCTGATCGAAGCTTCGCAATCAGACGACTTTTTGGAACTGTCCTGCGATCAGCTCATTGTGTTGCTGTCGAACGACTGGGTTAAAGCAACCGATCGAGAGCTGTGCGAGATGTCAGACAAATGGGTTGCGAGAGATCCCAAGAGAAGCGAGTACCTCGACGAAATATCCAGCATCCTGAATATCGACAGTATCCCGGCAGAGGACAACTTTGGTATCCCAGCGACCAGACCATTAGGAGGCGAACACGTTGCTAGGCGACACGATTCAGCGGAAACTGCCCGAGAATCCACGATCTGCCGAGCGTCAAGGGAAGTGGTTCTGGCGGTGGGAGGGAGACTAATGTATAACGAGCGGCCCGCAGTCCAGAGGACTTGCGTCAGCTTCTGTGACGTCAGGTCGCCTGACGGAGACAAGCCGTGGTACGAGATGACACAGATTCCCATCCGGAGGAGGAACTACTGCGCAGCCGTGCTGGACGATGAGATTTACGTAGTCGGGGGAAGGGAGTGGGACAAGGAGGCGCGCGGATACGACCGGTGGTCCGCCGCCGCCTTCTGCTACAACCTGAGGACAGCGAAATGGCGGGAAGTCTCCAGCTTGTCGACAAAAAGGAGCTGCTTCTCTATGGACGCCATCGAAGGGAACCTTTTCGCGGTTGGAGGGGACGAGGATCACGAGGACACTAGCATCCTGTCCTCAGTGGAGCGGTTTGATCCCATACAAAACCTGTGGTGGCCCTGCTCGGAAATTCCCGACGGTCGGCGGTGCCAAGCCTCCTGCGTGTACAACAACCGACTGTACGTGTCGGGCGGGTGGATCAAACGCACGGAGGCAGCCTTCTCTCTGACCCTGAACGTGAACATGTCCTGCATCCCTACCATGTCCGCGACAGTCTACTGCTACGACCCTCTCACGGACATGTGGTCGGAGAGGAGCGCCATGCACGTGGCAAGGTTCTCCCACGCCATGGAGGTGAGTAATACTACATGGCATTTTCTGCTGAATAGCACTTTCAGTACCAAGGTCAGGTCAGGATGATGGTGCATTCAAAGCATGGGGTGCAGTGGGATCAGTTAGAAATCAGTCCCGGACAAAAATTACATATGAAACACAATCAAAACACACAATTGCAGGTCTCTATAGTTTAGTATAGACATTTTTAAAATCAGATTATTAAAAATTATTGTTCTACACAGGCCCTTGCCCGCAGCCTATACAATATATCATATAGGTAGCCTGACTAAAATCGCGCCCCTAGCGGCCGGCCCTACGATTGCCGCCGCCCTAGGGGGGAGGGGGTCATTAAGCCCAGCCGACGAGAGCTTGTGTAAACACAGGCTATCATATAGGGAGGCCTGCTAAAGCGGGCTGAGGTTTCCACTATTGAGGACATGGCCTCTAACCAGCTTTCAGCAAATCAGAGAACCACGTAAACGATTCCCTGATTGGCTGACAGCTGGTTATACAGGCCATGCCCACAAAAGTTTAATAAACAATAAACAGAGCCTCCAAAGGCATGTTCTTTAGGCGGAGGGCAAGGCTTTACTCAGTTGGTCCACTCTCTTAAGCTTGCGTTGAAAAATACGTAACTTGCCCCCGATTTGCTAGTAAGAAAGTTTACGTTGTTTGTGTTATCTTCATCCATGTGCAATGTGTTCTTTTCATACCTGTAGAATAGATAATTTTGTAGAAGTTGGTAAAATTATTAGTGAAACGCTCTTATACAGCTGTGAATCAACAAAATTCTTTCATACCTGTAGGTGTACAGCGGAAGGATCTTCGCCATAGGAGGTTACACGTCCCTGTCGCGGACCCATAACGAGCCGTTAGACGTGGTGGAGTGCTACAGTCCCGAGCGGGACCAGTGGAGCTTCATAGAGCCGCTCAGAGTACCGGCCGGGCTGTGCAGCGCCGTGGTCGTGGAGGGCTACATGACGGTTCTCGGGGGTGACCAGAGCACATGTGAGTAGCATGTCTGTATCTTCATTGCTCATTAAGATGCACTTTCACTGCGCTTGCGTCACGCTTGCGTCACTGCGTCAGAGTTAAATATTTCTTACTTTTTTTGTATTTTGTTGTATTCTAAGTCATACTTAACGTATTACGCAATATCGGAGAATTATAGTGTATATAGTGTATATAGAATTATATAAAATCGGAGAAAATAACAAAACAGTGACGCAGTTAACGAACCCCACATTGACACAAGCTTGACACAAGTGCGGTGAGAGTGCATCTTAACACCACACAGCCCCACGCAGGTGTGGTGGTCCACAAAATTTTGAAAATGGTGGTGAACCTAAAGATCAACATGAAAACAACGGGTGGAAATTGGTGCAAACTTTCAGAGAATGAATATGAGAGAATTAGTTTTACTATGATCATCATTGGCTCTGTTTTCGTGCTACTTTTTGCATAATTTAAAAGACAAAATATCCATCCATTCATATCATCTGTGTTCACTCTCGCCGTATTTGCATGAGAGAATTAGTCATGATAACTCTGTGTTCGCGCTGATTTTTGTCTGATTTCAACAACAAATTACCCATCCATCCATCTCTTCACTCTCCCCGTATTTTTCCAGTTTCCGGTGAGATGAACTACGTCAGCAAGGTTCAAGTGTACGACGAGTCAGCCCGTGAGTGGACGGTCAGTAACACCCTGCGGTACCCCGGGCCCGTACCTGCCTACAAGATGATGGTCCCCGGCTCTTTCATAGAACCGTTCAGGACGGAGAAACGTCTAGCCGACCAAGTCGGGCCCATAGGAGGAGCCAGTCGGACGTTTTGACGACAGACTTTTCCTAAGTTCATTGATACAAAATAACTGCAGATGTTTGCTTCTTGATTTTCTATCCCCAACATCTGCTCGGACGTTGACCTTTGACAAGAACATTGCTGTGCAACACGCCATGCCAAATATTTTACGCCTACTGAACATCTAACAACATCAAGAGTAGATAAATGTGATGTGTTGGTGCTAGAGGATAAACTTGTGGATGGAAATTCATTCAATACAAAACTATGCAACCAAATTTGTGCAATGCAACATTGTTAGTATACCCTTAGCTCAAAGCCTCTATCGAGAGCAGGCATTAAAGGTCATCATCATTAAACCATTCTTGATGAAGAGTTGGACTTTGTAAATATTTCTTAGTTTGATCTCTGCCCTCAAGTACAGATTTCCAGAAATAATATTACACAGGTACAGACTTCACCTTATTTACTTCGACGGCATTGTTTTGAAAGCTGAGAATGTTTGGGGTGAGGTGAGGTGTGCACCAATTAGAGATTTACTGCACAGCCCCGGTCTTCTTGCCCTCTCCTGTCCCGCCTTGCTCGCGGCGAGGTTAGTGAGACAATAGACAAAAATACCGATCCACAAAAGCGATCGCGCGAATAGGCCTATTCAAGGATGGTGACAATAGTAGTGACCTTATCAAGACAGTAACATCAAAGAATTCTTCTATACTTTGGCTGCTTGAGTAAAAGCGACTATTCGGAAGGCAATTTGTGCCTCAACTGTCGTCGGCGTGTACTGTTGTCGCCATGGCGGATGCTCCAACCATCGTTTGTGTTGTCTGGAAAGCGGCGGCTCTGATCTACTGGCTCAGGGACTCCTGGGAGAACATTTATATTCCTCCCAACCCCGAGCTGGTCGTAGGGACCTTTGGTATAAGTGCACTGTGTGACTGGGTGGTAAATGAAGTTCCACTGGACTTGCCCTACGCAGTGCTAGTGAAGGTTCTCAATCAGTGTGTTTTGATTGGATGTCTGCTCGTTGCACACAAAGCGCTCGAGAACTTAGAGAAGCAGGTTTCCGACCAAATGTCCCTCTGTCACCGCGCATGTTACGCCCTGCTGGTTGAGAACTGTGTGGCCTTCAACCTGACCTGGAACTACGTCCAGACCGCGGCGCTGGTCAGCGAGCTGCTCGTCCAAGACTTCCACACCGTGCCGGACACCGTGGTGACCCTTCACCTGGTCCTACTGGCGATCGGCGTCCTTGTTACTGTCACAGTTGAGCTGGTCTTCCGTGATAAATTCAGGTGGACAGTAGCGTTTTTTCCTCCCCTCCTGATATGGGCGTTTTGTCTCCGTCGTGCTAGCGGTGTGGATGACTCATTTCTGTACGGCCTACTCGTCCTAACCGCGCTCGTCATGTTGGCGAAGGTTGCTCCGGTAACACGAAGTCGTCCCGGCTTTTCCCAAGGAGGGAAGCAAGAGGAATTTGTTGATGATCAGCTGTTAGAAATTGTTGACACTGACTCAGATCTTGTAAACAACTTTCAAGACTCTTCTGAGTATGGAGTTATTTAAACCCCTACCAGCAATACATGAGAATACACTGTAGACTGAGTAAAACTGATGTTTTATCCGAGGTCGGGCCGTACCTCGGGTGATATGGAATGCCCCGTGTTGTAATCTATTATTTTTCCAGCGCCCCAAGGAGCCTGGTAGAGGCTAAGACGTACGTACACGGACTTGAATATATACGCACGCGCGAACTGTGAACCCACCTTAACAAAGGCTATACGACTTGGCTAAAATAGTGCCTCAAGACAAGTGATCACGCAGGTACTCAGTTTGATCTAATGTGCGACGTTCCCTGATGCACTTTGACCTAAGCTTATAATATACGGCTTACCTCACCTGCACAGCACAGTAGTTAGGCGGGTTAGACAAAAGTCACTCCGTAACGGATCAGCGGGCATTACCCGTCTCAGATCGAACACAGAACGTACCCACGGTGTAAAACTGAAACGCATCATCAGGACACCGGTTATGTTCAACATTATCGTACCAGTAAAAAACCTGCAATTTGCTAGAAAGTTGACATAATATGTATGTGTGCTTTAACCGTCAATTGTCTCGTCTGGAATCAAAGAGGTGGCTTTCACGTAGTACTGGCCTCAGGCCACCTTGAAGCACGTTCCGCCCAACATGTCCCTAGACAAAAGATGACAGATGATATCTGAAGCGTCTGACCGGTTCCAACATTAAATCCAGCAGCTCAGAGTAAAAGCGGCTATTTGGAAGACTAGTTGTGCCTCAACTGTCGTCGGCGTGTACTGTTGTCGCCATGTCGGATGCTCCAACCATCGTTTGTGTCGTCTGGAAAGCGGTGGCTCTGATCTACTGGCTCAGGGACTCCTGGAAGAACATTTTCACCCCTCCCATCCCCGAGCTGGTCGTAGGGACCTTTGGTATAAGTGCACTGTATGACTGGGTGTCAACTTTAGTTCCACTGGACTTGCCCTACGCAGTCCTAGTGAAGGTTCTCAATCAGTGTGTTTTGATGGGATGTCTGCTCGTTGCACACAAAACGCTCGAGAACTTAGAGAAGCAGGTTTCCCACCAAATGCCCCTCTGTCACCGCGCGTGTTACGCCCTGTTGGTTGAGAACTGTGTGGCCTTCAACCTGACATGGAACTACGTCCAGACGGCGGCGCTGGTCAGCGAGCTGCTCGTCCAGGACTTCCATATCGTGCCGGACACCGTGGTGACCCTTCACCTGGTCCTACTGGCGATCGGCGTCCTGGTTACTGCTACAGTTGAGATAGTCTTCCGTGATAAATTCAGGTGGACAGTAGCGTCTTTTCCTCCCCTCCTGATATGGGCGTTTTGTCTCCGTCGTGCTAGCGGTGTGGATGACACGTTTCTGTACGGCCTACTCGTCCTAACCGCGCTCGTCATGTTGGCGAAGGTTGCTCCGGTAACACGAAGTCGTCCCGACTTTTCCCAAGGAGATAATCAAGAGGAATTGGTTGAAGATCAGCTGTCAGAAATTGTTGACACTGACTCAGATCTTGTAAACAACTTTCAAGACTCTTCTGAGAATAGAGTTGTTTAAACCCCCTTGCCAGCTGTACATAGGTAAACACTGCAGACCAGAGTAAAGGGTACCTTGGGTGATACCGAATACTCCATGATGTATTTTATACATACACTTTGCTCATGATAGCACTATACACTATCAAGACTTCACAGCGAAAGAAGAGAGCCTGAAGACGTCGCCACTGTTGGTAAAGCCTGCAGCGCTGAGACGCCAGAGCTTCAATGCCAGAGCAAGAAGACAGCACAACTGCGGCACAGACAACACGAGAAACAACATCGGGCTCTCTGGTTTATGTATTGGCTTTGTGACAAGTATGATTTTTCTAGAACAATAGATAAAGTCATTCTTTAAAGGTCAAGTGAGGTCATGTGACATGTAATGCTCCTATAGAGCAGACTGCACTACTTTGCTGTACTGTGATTGGTTAAGCCACCTATGGCACCCTGCATCTGGTCAGTGCAATTTGCACTAGGCCTATAAAAGCGAGGACATGCTGTACTATGCTCATTCGAGCCCATAACATTGAGGAAGCCACACGGCGAAACATGTTTGTTGTGTGTCGGTTCGAATAAAGTTCCTAAACGGGGAACATGCGGCTCCAGCGTCTTTTCTGAAGATGTGGCGTAAGTGTGAACGATTGGCTTGAGGTCTCCTTCTCCACATATATCCACTATATACTATCATGTTATGATCCTGCATGCTATCATTAAAAATATGGTTCAACAGTGCTTTTAGTGAAAGACATTTGATGTACCGAAACCCGACAAAACAATATGTAGGATGTTTGGACCGGACTAATCGTTAACTACGTTGTTAAGAAATAGTCAGTGTATTCTACGCTAAAGAAAAGATGCGGACAAAAGAAGTATCTTTCGAATGTACACAATTTCGAACTTCGTAGAGCAATTACAAAGATGAGAATCTGTAGTCACAAACTAAATATAGAAGCCGGAAGATTTTCGAAAATTCCCCGTGACCAGAGGTTATGTCCATTCTGCCCAAATGAGATCGAAGACGAACGTCACTTTGTTATGGATTGTTCTCGTTATAATGATAAACGCACAGAGCTGTTCACATTACTTTCAGCTTGCTCTAAAGAATTTGCTATTCTCTGTTCGATAGATAAACTTAACTACATCCTGGGAGGCAATAATCCTCACTGTGTACAAGTAGGCAAATATATCCACGATTGTTTATACCGTAGAACCAATAGTGTAAATTACATGCTAGACCCTTTATGTTGATGTATCCATACCTGTAGATATCCATATATATGTGTTAAGTTGTACTGTAAGTAGTTGTTATACATGTAGACCTTACGAAAGTTGCTGTACTTTTGTCGTGTCAATAAAGATTGTATAATAGATGAAGATTCTTTAGTTACAAATAAACAAATAGACCACCATGACACTTGCGACCGATAAATTGTAATACCTCTATAATGAATAAGTAACCCATTCCGACATTCTAACGATCCTACTTCAAATTTTAGACCCTGACCTATCATTGCATTGCCTCGAGCGCTGTTTGTACATCATGACAATGTCTTCAATCGTTAGAAGTTTCCGTCAGACTTCTTTCGAGGCTGGAATAAATAGTAGAGATTGCCCAAATGGATATTATGTGAGCTCACAAGTCAATGTGTTTTTGGTTCTTGACCGTTAGAATATCTCATTCTCCTTTCGTGTCACTGTTTTTATTTGTTACCAAAGAATTACCAATCAGTGGAACCTAAGATTAGACATAAAGTTGTTCAAAACATAGTGTTACATCACCAATCATGTTGCAAGACCTTCACCTCAGGAGGTTGACGGTTCAAACAAGCCTCAGGCTGACTGTAATTAGAGACCTACATGTATGGCCCGTCAGCGCATGACAACAAAAGATCAATTCTAACACATGATGGACAAGGTCCCAAACTGCCCAACGGGTTTTTACTGTAAATATTTTCCAAGTTTGTGAGAACTTAACCCTATCTACAGTATCAGGTGTTAGAAGGCGCTCTCTGACACATTCAATTTAGCAGTGGAAACAATGTAGTATTATGGCCGCGTGGCGCGTTGGTACACCCGATCCCTCGATCTCGGACGTTAAGCAACGCGCGGTCCGGATAGTGCTTGGATGGGGGACCAACCAAGGACGTCCGGATTGCTGTAGCCTCACGAAGTTTTCCACGAAATCGTCTTCCGGGAGGGACGTAAAACGGGGGTCCCGTGCTCGAGGAGGTGCCTCGACCACGTTAAACAGCCTCATTACTCATACTTGAGGTACCTACTGGCTGGCAAAATACACCAGATGATTATGGTTATAGACCCACAGCGGCATTACAGAAGCAAAGTAGCACATGTGTTCACAGTAGGACGAGTTTAACGGCCAAAGTTCACCACCAAAACTTAGGAAACATGAACATAAAAGCTCCTCGAATATTTCACGATTTACAGTGTAAATAGTGACCTCCGACCTTTTCACACAAGAAAACACGGAACTGGCGCTGGTAAGTACTGGTAAGTACTGTTGTCGCGGATGCTCCAACCATCGTTTGCGTCGTCTGGAAAGCGGCGGCTCTGATCTACTGGGACTCCTGGGAGAACATTTATATTCCTCCCAACCCCGAACTGGTCGTAGGGACCTTTTGTCTAAGCGCACTGTGTGACTGGGTGGTAACTGTACTTCCACTGGACTTGCCCTACGCAGTGCTAGTGAAGGTTCTCAATCAGTGTGTTTTGATTGGATGTCTGCTCGTTACGCACAAAACGCTCGAGAACACGGAGAAGCAGGTTTCCCACCAAATGTCCCTTTGTCACCGCGCGTGTTACGCCCTGTTGGTTGAGAACTGTGTGGCCTTCAACCTGACCTGGAACTACGTCCAGACCGCGGCGCTGGTCAGCGAGCTGCTCGTCCAGGACTTCCATATCGTGCCGGACACCGTGATGACCCTTCACCTGGTCCTACTGGCGATCGGCGTCCTTGTTACTGTCACAGTTGAGCTGGTCTTCCGTGATAAATTCAGGTGGACAGTAGCGTTTTTCCCTCCCCTCCTGATATGGGCGTTTTGTCTCCGTCGTGCTAGCGGTGTGGACGACACGTTTCTGTACGGCCTACTCGTCCTAACCGCGCTCGTCATGTTCGCGAAGGTTGCTCCGGTAACACGAAGTCGCCCCTACTTTTTTCAAGGAGGTAAGCGAGAGGAATTTGTCGAAGATCAGCTGTTAGAAATTATTGACACTGACTCAGATCTTGTAAACAACTTTCAAGACTCTTCTGAGAAAGGAGTTATTTTAAAAACCCCTACCAGCAGTACATGGGAAAACACTGTACACTTTGAGTAAAACTACGTGAAAATATGGTTCAATTAAGGTTTCAGTGATAGACATTTTATGCAAGGAAACCCGACATAATAATATATATAGGATATTTGAACCGGACTTTTACTGTGTTGTAAACAAATAGTCAGTGTATTGTGATTTTATGCAGCATTCGATTCACTCGTTGTCCACTACATTGTATCATAAACGGTGTAATACGCCTTTACTAATTTCACCCAAATGCGAGTCTAAAAATGTACATTGGAACATAGAAATAAGCTATTACGAGACAGTTGTATATGTAAAGTAAAACGCACTGTTTCATTTACTTCAATTTATGTCTTTTACTTTAATAAGCCCTTAACCTTCGACCTATGACCTTACCTACCAGTCTGACATGTTTGGTTGGTGATGGTTGGTTGGTTGACTCGTTATCGAAAATAGCTTTAGATTCTTAGGTTCATTGCAGGCAAACGAATAGACTACCGCGACACTTGCGTAATTTGTTATATATATATGTTATTGTACTAATAATATAATGTACTTGATGCCTTTGCGTCGTTTCTATCTTATCCACTACTATTCCACTGTACATCACGTATATGACTGATAGGAATCCTAAAAGCAAAGACAGCGGCACTGCCAACTTTTTCTTGGTGGTTTCATCAGTCTTTCCGGTCGCTTGTTCTTAAAAAGTAGTAATCATTACATATTTTGCATGCTATGATGTGGGGTATCGTCTACAAGTTGACCCGCACACCTCAGTCGCAGCTCAATTGTTCACGTTTTCCCCCTTCTACCTTACTTGACGTTACTGAGTGTCGCCTGCAAAGTAATGATCACAATAATTTGAATTTTTGGTACACATTCATTTAAGACTTTATACTTGACATCTATGCTTTGAGAGTTGTGGTTATTATTTCTGGGTGACGCCGAGGACTTATTGATAACATGTATCTGAAAGGTAAAGACAAAGGCCTCGTCCTTTTGAGCCGCGAGGCAAACTCTATGACGTCATTCGACTCGTCAGACAACTTTACAGACGCCCTGCCACCACGTCATCCCTGTACAGGAGTGGTCGCCGGTCATATTTTGGCCAATATTTTGAGTCTTTTTCTGTAAGAATATGGGTTGGGCAGAGACTCAGGAAAACCAGGAAAAGGTAGGTCCCATCGTAAGATCTGTTAAGTTGTGAATATGTACAAACATAGGCTCGGGCTAACATCTGTACGAAATAGACGGTCAGCATGTCTAACATGGCAACTCGGCGAATCTATAAAATACGTTAGCCTTTAAGTTAGCTTACTGCTATCGAATCTACACGTAAAATACGTATAAATCATGATCATGTAAATTAGGCCCTGATTTGCATGATCTATGCCAAATAATGTTAACATTTGTTTAACTTCCAAATGCTCCAAGTATAAAACTACCGTCATTTAACACCAAGGCATTGCTATAATACATGTAGTATTACATCGTGTCTATGGCAAAGACTTCCTCATTTGCATAATTGATGCTTCGCTGGAGTAACCTACATATGTAGGTATATACCCCAAATCGTCACTTCTTGAGCTGATCTTTCAAATTCTCAAACATAGTCGGTTCATGCACCCTGCAGTTTCAACAAAGTCGCCAGGGGCCCTCACATACACCAGTATTCTCTGCTCCGAAAGCTATTCATAAAAACCGAACGTTCCACTGGAGTACCACGGAGCGCCGATAGGAGGCCCATTATCGATCGGAGAGAGGGTGGGAGACGGACAGAAAGCCTCTTAAGCGAAAATTCACACCTAACAAAAAAATTCGAAAATATTTTCCAGATGCCGTACGATGCAGAGGGTGCAACCACCATCCCCTACATGTACCTACCCATGCTGCTTCCCCTCATGTTCTTTTGGCAAGCCGTCGTTCAAATCTACTGGCTCGTGGTCGTATACAAAACTTCCTGGAACGACTACATCCGGGAACTCAGCCCAGTGATCACCAGCTTCAGTGTAAGCATCCTCTGTAACGCTGCCTCCACCATTTTGGATTTTTATGGTTTCCCGCTGTCCGCCGGTGTGGCCAAAATGCTCCCGCCGTTCTTCCTGTGTGCATGCCTGTTCCTGACGCTGAACATTGCGGAGAACCACATGGCTGAGATGTCCACAGCACACCGCTGGTGCTACCTGCTGCTGGTCGAGAACTGCGAGGGTTTCAGCCTCACGTGGAGTCACGCGGAAACTACCTCCACAGTCAGCACCATTCTGGTCCGACATTTCAACGTGGGACTGGACACAGTGGTTTCTATACACCAGACACAACTAGCTGTCTGCGTCATTTTTATGTACTCTGTCGAACTGATCTTCCACCGCATATTTCGATGGGTGGTAGCCTCGCATATACCCATCCTTTTATGGGCATTCACTTTGCATAATCTCGCGATGATTGGGGACGTGACTGTATGGCTTCTCGTTGTTGCAAGCGGAATCTTCGTAGCCAATAAGATTGTGGCATTGGCGTGTAGCAAACAGGATCAAGGTAAATCAACAGAAACCATAATAAGCCCTTTTTGGCATGTGAAAATTATCTAATGTAGGGCCAAGAACATTGCTGGTACTTATAGGCTTGTTATAATATCCAAATATTAATTCATGTCATTGTAATGTCCAAATGTTAATTCACTCATAGACCATTCGCTTATTTGTAAGTTCATTCACACCCTTATTCGGTGCTCTGTTGTACCGTCAAACCTGTACAAGTTACCACTCATACGTAAGAATCTGCTGGGCAATTTGACCACAAAATGATGTTCGTATTTACAGAAGAATTAAGAATCCTGTCTGTAATTACCACTTGTCTGCACACATCAGATTTTATGGTTCCCTTTGGTAAAATGTACGCAACAACCATTTTCCCAGCTACTCGATGCTGTATCCAATGTATTTGTTATGATGATGGAAAAATAAATTTTAGTTTTTCAATAGACTTTTAGCCATTCAAATAACAGTCAAATTCAGTCAAATGACTCAAATCATTTATGATTCTAATTTGCTTGGAACGCAATGTTAAAAAATGTGTGGAAATTGACATATGTAGCTAAGAGCATCGGATCGAGTACATTTTGATATGTGTGTTATGTCAGATGTGCATGAAAAAAATAGAATGAAATGAAAGATCTAGGTTCTTGGATATCTTATAAATTGACGAGTAGTATTTAGATCTATCTTCATCTGGTTCGATCATCTTGCCATAATATAAACAATGCTCGATGTCTGAAAGTTCGTCACAGACACGCACAGCCTGATGTCTGGTCACACCCGTCGTGCGATTTTGATGTCGTATAATTTTCAAGATGTGGCAGGAACAACAACTGACAATGAACTAACACAACCTTTTCCGTAACAAGACTTCTGTATCAGTTCGTGACTTTCTCATGAATGCTCACAGTTTCTGATCGTCCTACTATCGCACAACGCGTGTGGCCAGGCCTTGAGTAGAAATGAGTACAAAACACGCGACAGTTACAATGTTTCTTTACAAAGTATCACCATGTTCTACCCAAATCGTTACATCCATAAAGACTTCCAAAGACAAGTGCAAACCAATAGAAAATTACAAAACGACACCCTGAAATCTAATAAACTTTGGTCCGTTTTTTCCAGAGAAACGCAACATCATTGACATGTCAGAGATAAAACAAACGGATAGTACAAAATTACCAATCTAACTAGTCTAATGACTACATCCACTACACAGAATTCACTGCTAGACGTTATATAGTCTTCGTCAGACTTCTTTCGACAATGAAACAAATAGTAGAGATTGACCAAATGGAGCGAATGATTTTGAGCCAAGAGACTTAGCAGAATAGTTATAGCTATTTTTAGTTATTTATTCATGCACCCTGTTTGGTCAGTTTCTAAAACTTTCAGCCACAAAAGAAGTTTGGTAAAGACCGTCGGACTTTACAGTTGATCGTACATTCCCCCAAATTTGTACATTTTTTTTTCGCTTCTACAGCAACGTCTATGGGGAATTAGTGTCGATATCTTGCTAGACATCACAAGGTTATGTATGTGCTATCGGTTGGTGTGGTTCGAGCCGTACAATATACCCCATATCCACTGAGTACAAGAAAATCACAGCTCCAACACATCATATACGCCTATATCTATATATGTACAGGGTCTACAATACACAGGCACGTTTGAGCTATCATTTACTTCAGTAACATCCAACCTCGGATTCACCATCGAAGACGGCATGTGCATTTACACAATAGTACCGTCAGATGGCGCTTTTCCGAAATTGATTGAGAAAGGTTCACCATAAATAGTTGCTGTTGCCATGTCAGGTGCATGTCAGCTCTCTGACGCTCTCTGTATTTGCAGCGGGTCCATTTGCCGCCATGCTTACCAAATATCACATTTTCTCAACGACACGGAACATAGCAACTCGTGTTCTTTTGAGAACGGCATTATAAAGACTTGGAAGCCTTAGATTCTTTGAAGTCTACTAACCGTTTTACACTTAGACATGGACTTTTGTCCACCACAATAGCTTTGTACAACATCTGCAGACATCCACCGCAATCTTATGTACACCCTCTTGCGGTTCACGGCATTACTGCAGGCTACTCGACACGGTTCCACTGCACAGTGAACCCACATAGTTGTCGGACAGGAAATACAAAACGTCACGAAATCCACAACATCCTCTACAGGGTGTTTGCACTCATGTGACTCTGACGTAATCATTGTCCGCCATGCTGATTGGTTAAACCTGGAAGCTGACAAGCAAATTTGATTTTGCCTACGTGATTGCCGCCCCTTACACACAATTCTCTAATAGCCCCATCCATACCCACGCCCACCTTCGTTAAAACGTAGGAATAAAGAATGAACCTAAAAATGCTCTTTCATTGGTCGAAACGGACCGCTAATGGACATTGGTTGAGATTCTAATCATGATGGACAGTCAGGATCGGTCAATGCCAGGTTTAGCCAACCAACATGGCTGCTCTGGCGTCACGTGCAAACACCATATATTCCTGGCGTATGTATCCATAAGTAGTTTCTGTACAATTTCTCTTCACTCATAACTCTTGCTCCTTTCATCTGTTCCCACTACATGCAACAAGGTTCGGGTTGTCTTTCTCCTTTTTCTCGGCGACCAGCGTGGTGGCCTTGCTGAAGGAGTCGCCCGTCAGAGGCTCCGGCAGTGATATGCTGTCCTGTAGGGTACAAATACGGGAATATATAACATTCGGATTGTACTGATATTTCACTAATCATGCGACCGAAGTAGACAATTACGGTACGAATCGTTCAAGCTTTCAGATATTATTCGAGGCCAAATTTCTTCCTTATAGGATATCGTATTGGCTGACCAAAACCAATGATGTCATAATAGTTTTAATTTTGAGAGCAGGAAAGATCATTGGACTTTCGTAGAAGTTAGAAAATGTATTGTAAAAATACGTTCTGTGAAGTATTTTGATTCCTTGACCTTGTCCCATTTCCTTATGTAGATTGACGTCCAATGAAACCTTAACACTGGAGTGTGTCTGTTTGATCTAAACTGATCCCAAGAGCTTGGTATCTTTTAAAAACAATCTATATCCTTGTTTTGATGTAGGAAGGAAGAAGATGAAGTGCCTTACCCTTACCCTCTCTGAGCCGGGCGGGCCCTGTTTCACGGGCGGGTCCAGTGCCTGGTACTCCGAGTCAGTCAGGTCCGCTCTCAGGGGGGACTTGGCCTTACCGTTTCCCATGGTGGCTGTGGGAAATATACTTTATTACTATGACTCATCAGCTAGCAAAACGGCTACCAATCTTTTATACATTTTATACATATCTAAACATTTCTGAGTACAGAACAGGTGTGTTACCTCAAGTCCTCAAATATTTCTGTCTATGGATTTGTCACCTTTATTAAATTCGTACAAAGATTGTAGAAAAACATTGCCACACGCCAATGAGTAAACACAACAGAACATGGGTACCTTTATAGATTTTAATGCACTTTCATCGTTAGCACAAACTACTATACAATATTATGTACTAGTTTTTGTCAGTATAAGTACATTTGTATGCCATGTTCCATGTTCAGAACAAGGAGTTTGATGTACATACACTGACAAAATATTTGTACATTAGACAGTAATTTGTGTTGAACAATATGTATGTATCATTTGTTATGAAAGGAAAATAGGATATATAACATGTGTCTCCTACCAAGTTAGTTGTTTACTGTGTGAGTGCAGTACCTTTCTCGGGCAGCAAGTCCACGTAGTTGAAGGGGAACAGGCCCAGTTTGCCCTTCAGGTAGCCGACCCACCAGCCGCCCTCGTCCGTCTTCACGATCTCCAGCACGTCATCCACCTCCAGCATCAGCTCGTCCTCCGCCTGGGGCGCGTACTTGTGCACCACTCGGGCTAACCTGCCCACTGGGATAGGAGGAAGGGGTTAGAATCAGACTGTGCAATAAATACATGCATTCTCTGGATTGTAGGAGAAGGGGCGCATTCCCACAGAAAAAGAAAGCGATATTTCATATTTAGCAGCAGACCGTCCTCTACCTGTCTACTTATATCATGATCAGCTCGTACAAGAAATACTTGTATAATCGGACACCACGTGTCCGTTAGCTATGGGTTACGTGTCCTAACTGATTGACCAAATGAATCTGATCATGGAGGCTGCATTGCAGACAGCCTAAAACTTCGGTGAGAATTGTTTGTTGTCTTGGATAATAAATTAGCTGTTTGCTAAGTTAACCAACACAAGAGCTTTTATGCAGATTTGCGTTTAAGCTGACTTGTCATATATAGAAAAATGGGACAAAATCCTTTCTTCAAAAAGTAATAGGATGATCGAAAGAATAACGGGTATTTTTGATGATCTCCAAAACTATGGTACCTGACACACACCTGCGTTTTTAGGCATCTTCTTGGCTTGTTGGGCGGCAGCCGCGTGTGGTGGAATCGGCGGCAGCTCCTTCTTCGTCAGGTATTCAAAATGGCGGCGTCCGACGGCGTAGTAGTAGGCAAAGTCGTCCCTCAGTCTCTGTTGGTTCCGTCTTCTGACGTAGACTATGACGAGGATGATACAGACGATGAGCCACGCACCGCCGGCTGCAGCTCCGGCAAAGATCGCTATCTGCGTGTAGCTGTTCAAAGCACGCTCTCCTGGGAGTTCGGGAAAGCAAGATCATTATCGTCTGATGCATGTTTTCTTACATCAAAGGAGCAGGTAATTCTAGTTCACCTTTATCCGCGGGGTAACCTATATCGGTTGTGTCTCTGAACAGGGTAGGTAGGGATATGAACTCGACGGACGGTGGTTTCCAACTGCGGTATTTTGAATATATTGCAATTTCAATCCGATCCGCCGTCCGTCGACTTGATATCTCTAAATACTCAATTTTTCAAAAGCAACGGATATAGGTCACCTTGCGGATAAAGATGAGCGTTACATCACATCGTAAAACATGTGGATCTTCTCACACATAAAATTTATGATAAATATGTACACAAGTAGGGAAGGGACACTAACCATAACTATTTAATTTCAGCTGTAAAGCACACTTTCTCCTATAGTGGGAAAAACTAATCAAATTTCTTACATTGCTAAGGAATTTCAACTTGCGATCCGCCGACACTGTCACAGTTAATATCCCATAAAATTATTAACAGATCAATAACATTTATTAGTAAAAAGATATCTGTACTGATACTTGATTTCGCTCGATCGTGCCACCGCCTTTACTTCATCATCAGTGTTGTGTTAAACTAAAGATAGAGACACGGTCGAGTATCCTTACGAGATATTCTTTTACAGATATAGATGTTGAGAGCACTTAGTCCTACAAAGGTTGAAACAAGATCTTTATCGTTTGTTCTCACAGCCGAAGGAACGGGATCACATCTTCAACCTTCTCATACACATGTATGAACATGGAGGGTTGTGATCTCAGTGTGAATACATAATACATGAAGGAACTACAACATTCCTACAGGGGCAAACAAGATCCTTATCGCTTGATGCATGTTTATTTTATAGCGAACACGTTCTTTTATAACATGGTAAATCATTTGAACTTCCTGGGTGATCTCAGTACATGTACAAGTGCGCTACACGTGAAGAATTGAAAGTGAGGCAAAGACTTAGCTTTTCAGGTCGACTTCTCGCACACCGGAAAAAAGCACGACCCTCATCGTTTGACATGTATGTTTCTTTTAAGTTTTTTTTCCAAAAAGTGAATACAATCTATCACTTTATGTCGTGCTGTGTATATAACGTTCATTGGTGTCCAAAACTATGAGCATCTTTGACATAACGTCGTCCATTGACAAATGATAATATCGCACATTGTCTTTTATCATAAAAAAAGGTTTTCAAAACACATGTATGCACAGTTGGTTGGCAAAATTAAGTTACTTTATCCTGCTGCATAAAATCTAGCAACACTTACCTGTGTATTTCGACAGATTGGGATAATCAGGTAGGAAATCGGTGGATTGTACCAATACAACTGGGTGAAGGGGTATTTAGCCAACTTTTTGGACTGAAGAACATTTACTGCTTTCTAATATCAGCTCTAACCTTCGTAACCAGCAAAAACAAAGACTTTGTATAATCCTTTACGGATCATATAACTGGACATTACACCGTTGTATTTAAGATCTGCTGTTTAAGACCCTCTGTCTAAATGGTACGGTCTTCAGACGATACCATTAGCTAAGTTCAGTCAACGAGTTTTGCGTCCATGTTTTCCAACAAATTCTGACTTAAGACAATTCAACCCTGAAATATACTCTTAGTTTGGAACGTTTTCCTCGTAATCGTAGACAACGACATCACCGACAAACTTGTAGATCAGCGACAGGAAAGGAGACAACAAAAGATGTTAACGCGAGGAAATGTCCAGTCCGATGAGAAGAAACACAAGGTGGGAAAAGCTGAATTTTCTTGCAGGATAGGCTAAAAATTAACTGTGGACAATAAGACTGTGATAGTAGTAATTGGTCAGGATTTGTTGTGGGACTTCTCACTTTATCATAACATTTTAACAGATCATCTAATGCTAGCGCTGTGTTTTGTAGTCTAAATATTGGTAACGTAACTTGTTTATTTCTGTGTTGGGGTGGATATGGGGAGGGTTGGTGCGTTGTGTGTGGTTTCATGGTACAGCTGCAATATGTCTTCATTAACATGTGAATCGCCATGTGTAATTATGTGTTTATATTCATATTAATAAATGTATGTTTAGATACTCAGCATTGTCATTAGTGCCTATAATAAATGCGATGCCAGCATAGGACCTCCACTTCCTGCCATTAGCCTACATGTTGTACAATGTTCCCATTCACGTCCTGCCACTCTTGCGTATACCAATACTTCGGACAGGCAAACAAACACACCGAAAACAAAACCTGATCACACGGAGGTATAAGAAACAAGTCCGTACCTTCCACATTAAGTGTGAGTGTCCGTACGTCCGGTTTGCCCAGCCCGTTACTGGCCGTACAGATGTACTTCCCGCTGTCGTTCCTCTCCGCGTAGTTGAGCACGAGGGCGCTTGCGCGAAGTCCCTTACTAAAAGTCTGGATTTCACGCATGCGCTCTACCGGCGCTCCTTCCTTGGTCCATGTGATGTTCGGTTCGGGGTTGCCGTCTGCGAAGCACTGGAGTGTGATGGTGTCGGTCAGCGCTACGGACACGGACTCCGTCAGGCTGGTGATACTGGCGGGGTCTGGAGGGAATAGAGGATTGGAATTCATTGTTACAAACAAACAAACGCTAGATGATCCAGGGATTCATAGTTACAAACATGTAAAGAAACAAACTATAAACGGTATCGTCCGTAGTCCAGTGCTTAGAGACCCCGTATTGTCTCTGGATCAGGACGTCGAATACCGACTGTGTCGTTCACCCGACATGCATGCTACTGTCCATAAGTTGTTGTAATCCTTAGGACGGGGTGTTATACCCGATATCGAAATTCAAAGAGCTAAGAGGAATTTCTCCCACATATTTAACCTGTAAATGATGTACATAGCATGTGTGTTCTCTGTCGCGACCAGTGGAAGATTAAATCATATTTGATCATTGACTTTATTAGAGCTAAACAGGCTCGAGATCACTTTTCTTCTCGGCAAATGATCATAAATTGGTATTTGATAAGTTTGAAAAATGTCAGTATAAACCTCGTTATACCTCCTTATGGTGTCGTGGTGCCCCAACGACCCATTCAGAGGCAAAGGGATAGGTGAGGTGATACCTCCTTAGTTGCCATCTACATTCATTGTACGTAAACGGTAAAACCCTCAATAGGTATGATGCACCGTTTACATAAATTTCAATTGACGATGCTCAATTCACAAGCTTATACGGGCTAGGCATTGTAAGGCACAATGATAAAATGTCACTGATTCGTTCGTGTCCGTGCACATGCCCACGGGCGCTAAATACATTCAACATAAACTGTGACATGCATGAGTCACATTATACCAAACCTAACAACGTGAACGTGCATTTTAACACGTACAAAAATCAGACCATGGTGACTTTTGACCTGTTTGGTTCAAACTGTAGTTATATATCAATTTGAGCATTTCCACAAAGTGTCTATGTCATCTTTTTACTAAGAAGCACAGCACGGCGGTTAGAAATATGAAAAAAAATACATTTTCTGTTTTGATGCTCAACACATGATATGATTGTTGAAATTGGTATCGCTATATAATAGTGCATACAGAGGTAACAGATATTTTATTGTGTTGGAGAAAACGATTTTCTTTGATTTGCTTCCATGAGAATCTAAATCAAGACCCAATTTCTGGCCACCACTACTCATTCCCGTTTATTACATCCTTGGTATAAGGAAATTGTCAACACAAACCTGAACAAAATTACATATAAAAGATGGAATGTGCCAGTATCTGTAATTGGCAAGTTGTAAATATTGCAATAATATTTGTCATACTTGTATTATTGATGTCTATCAGAGCAGGTTTTGATTTCTTCCCTTATTAATACACCCCGTGCGCCGCTCTGTGAGGGTAATATCAGCTCCCATGGTGTGATATGTGTAATATAACTCTATTATGGGGCCCGCATCCTTGACTCTGGCATACAGTCATCACTCATCGTGCGACGGAACAACGGAACACGTCACTGTACTCTGGAGCACCCTCAGGGCACGCCTGATTTTCATTGGTTTTCATTCAGGAATGAAAAAACAGAAATCTGACCAAACACAATCCTTCCTTAACCAAGTGTACACTTGGAGTTAATAAGGTTGACTCAATGGCTAGCAACATCTCTTTACAAATGTAGCTGTCAGCTCACAAAATCATGCCATAAAAATAGTAAGAAAAGTTGTATGATATGCCACGGTCTGCGAGAAGGACCTACAGAAACAAATACTGGACGGGCTGAAAATCAGAGACTGGATCATGGAGAGGTTACAGAGGTAGTTTGTGCCCTGGTTTACAGTTTCATGGAGTTTACATATCTAGAGTCAAGTCTTGTTTATTTACCTTCATTTTTCTTCATCCAAAATGTTCCAGAGCCAATGAACTAAATTGGCGTGGCCTTGTTCAGACAGTCTGCACCTTGGTTCACAGTTTTAAGGAGTGATCGTTGGCAGATCCAAGTTTCGTATCAAGACCTTGACCTCTTTCTTCATTTTTCTTCATTCAAAATTTTTGAGAGCCAATGAACTAAATTAGTGTGGCCTCGCTGCCAGTTTTAATTACGGATCACGGTACCAGTCTCAGAGAAAGTATACAGCTGTGTCTCCTGACAGGGATCGATGGAAAGCTTCCTCAGCGTGTTACCTACACCTGCTTTTAATGAGGAAAGCTGTATTTCAGTATTCTCATAGGCAGAGTCTCGCCCGAGGGCTATATAATATACCTTCAGGAGGCACAGCACCTACAAGTGTGATGTAAAATTCTTTATAATCATTTAAAAGGGATTCGTTATCGAATGTCAATGGCATACAATCCGCGTTCAGTAAGGTGTTTCCACAGTCAAGTACTTTCTCATAGGCAGAGCCTAGCCCGCGGCTTGTACAATATACTTTGAGGCGGCTCTGCTACACCGGGCTGAGGTTTCCACTTTTGTGGGCGTGGTTTCTAACCAGTGATCAGCCAATCAGAGAATCGATTTGACCTAATAAAGCAGTTAGGCGATGCTCTGATTGGCTAGGGGTCAGAATGCTTGCCCAGAAACGTGGAATCCTCGGTTTAACAGAGGCTCTGCGTGAGAAAAGGTACTTCAGACGGTCGGAAACATCTTACTGAACGTGCATTGTGTGCCATTGACTTTATTTCGATAACTACTCCGTTTCAAATGATTCTAAAGAATTTTGTATCACACTTGTAATTGATGTGAATTTGAGTAACAATTATACTTATGACACGCAAACGACTGATTTGTTATTAGAAATAAATACCCCGACAGTCATGATTAGCCCCACTCGATTAAAACAAATTATATCAACGGCCCATGCTAGCCTTTATTGTTTAATTCTATTAATTAGGATGTTGAGTTTGATTCTATACCTCTATCTTGTACTATGTGTAACGTTGTTGCCATACACTGTGGCACGTACAATTGTCGTGCAATAAAGTTGATTAATTCTAATCTCTAGTTGTAAGGATGGGAAATCGTGCCATTTCCTGACGTGGTGAAGCCACATACATGAAGTAGTAGTTACATGTTCTGTTGGAATATCGGTACTCGCAATCTGTTGGCCTTGGTGAAACATCCCGAGGGAATAAAATGGCCAGGATTTGCTGGCAAGTACATTATATTCCCATCCATATATTCCTGACGTGTTATCGCCTGACAGGCTTTGACATTCCGTCCATCTGGAAGTTTAATGTTGTACTGATGGTATTTCGACCAACACATAATAGTCTTCTTCTTATAAACAATGTACTTTGTATTCTATATAGGTTATACTGGCTAGAAAATACCAGAGTGTGATTTTAAACATATTGTTATATTTCCGTCCATATATCTATGACCCGTTATTGCATGCCCCGAAGTGTTTAATATTCCGTCTGTACCAAAACCGTATGCGGCAGCACCGATATCTATCCCTAATATATGATGCAGCAAACATCATAATTCCGCCAGTATTTTTGCGAAGATTCAAGGTCGGATTGGAAAATTGTACATGCTTTAGTTATCCATTCAATTGTACTAGATATTTTTACATCTAAGTACTATATTTTCTAATTAATCTAAGAATTATTGCATTAGTATTTTGATTAGTGTTTTCGAAGTTTAATGCAAGCTTAAGAGGTGTAAGCATTTAGCTCTTCTCCTTCCCCTGCACTTTGCTTTTGGGGTCTTTTCCTGACTTCATTGTTTATGTTCATTTGTGCGACATAATAGTAAAATAAATAACAAACAACATATCCTTCAATATCAGTCCCTGTGATACTACCGATATTCATTGCACTATAGACATGAAAAGACTGAAGTCTACCAATAGACACCAGTGTTCCGTGCATGTTTCCCTTATTATTTTACGTGAATTGAAGGTCAAACTTTGTTGGCATATAAAATCATATTTCCGTCCAAACATTCCTAGCGTGTTATTGGCATTAGAGACTTTAATATCCCGTCTGTCCCGGAGAGTTCTGTGGTAGTAATCACAGCACCGGTCAAGTGTAGGATTACTTCATGTGGCAGGGGCCATGTTTACTGACACTGCCACACCTTTTGGACAAATCAACTTCCTAGCCTCCTTTGCAGTCTTTGAACGGGGCTGCTTTGTTAGAAACAGCGCCCGGACCAAAATCATGCACATGACGAACCAGCGACCCCCTCCCTGTAAACAAAAGCCAGCCCGTTCGAAGACAGCAACGGAGGCTATCAACTTCCAGTTAAACTTGCTCTTCGGTCAGGCGAAGAGATTTTAGAAGATTTTCAAAAAATAATTAAAAAATAGAATGAAAGAATCCGACAGTTTGACCCAAAAGGGAAGGCTTGAAAGCGTAACTAGAGACTAAATAGTTTTAAATCTAGCAAGGTAAAAATGAAGATATGACAATTAAACACCAGGTCGAAACACATAACGAGGAGGGGGAAACAATCACAATTCACAAAGATTTTTTTACGTTAAGCAACGCAAGCAGGTAATATGCCCGTGTACTTGGACGAAATAAGTCTTAGCATACGAACAGTGCAGCGACAGATTACTGATGTTACATGCAACAGGACAGATCTGAGATTGAGTTCAATAAGCGGTTGGCGGGAGCGGAAAATGATGCTGGTACAGAGCCGACCTTCTCTGTGCTTACATCCAATAAAAGATGTTCCGCACGCGTGTTCATCCCGCCCTTACTGTAATTCCAGTATTGCGCATATATACGAATATAAAACTCAATCAACAACATTGCCCTTTGAATAGTTTTATGTGGCACGAATGTGAGTTCGTGCACATTTGAATGATGTTATTATTTTTAATTGGTACCTGCAAAATAACACACCTCTCTTATAGGATCCTAGGCCTTCACCTAGACCGTGCACTATAAATACTGACAATAATACAGTCATTCATTGCTACGTGACAGGAATCCGTGCTGGCGAAGTTTTGAAGTGCTGCTTGCGATGTGACACTTAAATCACTGTGATTCTAAGACCGTGTATTACAGAAACTTACAAAAATACAGCTCTTTGCTTCATCTCTACGTGTCACGAATATCCACGTCTGTACAGGTGACCGATGTTTTCCGAACGGTTCCAAGCGCGATAAAGATTGAGTGATCGTTTTTTAAAGTGCTGCTTGCAAAATGACACCTGTGCGAGGCTTAGGGAACACGCTATAATGGATGACGTGCCATCTGTTCCAGGCATCCCGGCTATCCATCATGGTTTTAAAGCAGGGCTGCTTTATTGGGATGTGTGCTGCGAGCTTTATATTGGCAGCCAGCAAATCTAGAAACAAATGCGAGAGCCTTCTACTTACTCTGACATACAGCAATCAAAACTAAAAAAGGCATCTGATAGAAAATCTGGAACGGTTTCTGAACGCTGTCCTGCAATGATGCCTTAGTGGCCGATTATATTTGAAGAATGCCTACTAGTTAATGGAATCGAATTCTTTTTCTGAAAACAGTTAACAAACGATGAAATAGGTGAGAGTACCTTCACTGCACTCGCCTTGTATGAAAAGGAGGGTTGAATTGTTTTAATCAATTGTTCTACCAAGAACCAGCAAAAGAACCCAAAACGCAGAATGTTTCTACTCTGATGAAAGCATGTGTACTGTCATTACAGCTATTGCCACAATGAATGTGGTATTATAGAACATATTCATAGACTCATTATGGCATCATTTTTAATCAGAACAGGAACAGCAACATCTATATTAGAACCGTATTTCAGCTTATAGCATATCTAGGAATATCATGGGTACTTACAGAGCACTTCCAGGTCAAGGGTGGCTCTGGTACTTTCGACCACGTGATCTATGACGCAGCCGTACTTGCCGGCGTCCGTCTTGCCGACGTTGATGACGTGCAGGTTCGGGTTCCGCATGTTCCCTCCTCTGTGTAGATAGAAAAGGGCAATAAAATACAGTCAGTAACCACCATGGGCGGATGTTTCTGTTTTCGGCGTGCCTATTTTGCATGTTGTGGAGTGGCAGAAAGTGATAAGGAAAATGGTGCCACTCCAAACGGACAGCAGGAGGTGGAGGTCGAATTTGGGGTCACATTTGTCCCTCGGAGGTTGGTCCCCAATATGCAATTAAGGAACACTGACAAGAAGTTACATTCAGGTCAAAGGTTATTCATTTCCCGACTTCAACGTCCTGCTGCTGCCTTATGACAACCAATAGGAAATATGCATTTCACCGAATCAGCAAGAAATTCACAATTATGAATAAAGAAATTCAGAAAGACTTGCACTATTACACGGAGGTATGAGACATCTAAGCTGTTACGCTGAAACTGAGTCCCACTAAATGTTCGGCTGTCCATGGTGCAGCCTTCATCAGGTCTGAATGACCATTCAATTAGAACAAGTGACTCGTGGAGTTGGCGGCTGACCGAAAAGTACCAGGAAGTAATTATAATCTCCTTGCAGATTTACCCGTGGCATAAGATTGTATCAAAACTGACTGGGTAGCAAAACACACTCCTATGCAAGATTCATTCCTCTGGCAGCATTTGATACTATCTTATGCTAACGTAGAATCTGCTTGGAGATTATCTGGCAATCCCAGCTGGATGATGCCTTGATCTAGCAGCAGATTACCTCTTTTTCCTTCGCACAATAATCCTGTTCCGTGTCTACTTTCTGGTTCTTGACACACCTCTACGTACGTACGTACCTGTACTTTTTGCTCCGTGGGAAAGACCGGACAGGAAGGCCGTCCTTCTCCCAGTACAGGTTGGTGATCTCTGGTTTGGCCTTGACTCTGCAGGACAGGGTGATGTTCTTCCCCCACCGGACAACATACGGGCTGCCGGGGCCGACAAACACTTTCGGGGGCTCTGAATGAATGAAGAAAGGAAAAAAAGGTTTGGCACAGCTGACTCGCCATAAGAAGTAATTTGACTGCACAGTTGTGGACAATAATGCCTTAATTCCTCCGTGTATAAAGCTCCACGTTTCCTTCGGTGTCCTTATTGTCACTGAATGCTTGAATGTGTTCTTGTGGTTATTTGAATATCAGCAGTAGATTGAAATGATGTGAGTCTGAATATAACCGAAGACTCGCAGGATGTAAAGGTCGACTTGGAGGACAAAATTGTTTCCCCGCACGCGCAGGCTGTCAGAAAGTGGTGGAGTTTGTCATTCCCGGGTCATGGGGTCAATGGGAGAAGCTACTAGTTCACAGGGAGGTGTCGTTTTTGGTCTTTTCTGTCACGTTTCGTTTTCGTTTAATATCTTCCATATGCTGATCATGTTCACCGTAGAGTGGCATGAAACCATAAGTGAAGACATAGAATGTCCATATGCATATAAACGTTATTTGCGTGATTGATTAATTGCAATTAGATAAAACATAGGAGAAACTATATCTATAGAAGCGTGAGGTCTTTGAACTCTTGTTTTGCGTGCATTTCACAGGTGACCCCACAAAATTGCAACGGATTAAATGGTATTTGTGTGTAGATGCTATCCTAGTACCATATCAATCAGAATACGGCCTCTGAATAGTTGATTATAGATAAACCTTTCGTAGACATCGTTAAAATGTGACGTGTGGGTTCGTTTTCAGAGGCAGACGATCCAGAAATTGTGACCATTATATCCTGGAGATCATAGGCCTATAATTTCTGTCGATGCACAGTTATGTTACTCTGACCTATCGTTAAGTGGAGTGACCCCAACTCTATTTCTATTCATGAAATTGTTCAAGCAAATAAATCTTAAGTGTTTTCACAGACGACCTCCT
>NC_049985.1:10920307-10923054 GCF_000003815.2 Branchiostoma floridae | reverse complement strand
GTGTGTGTGTGTGTGTGTGTGTGTGTGTGTGTGTGTGTGTTTGTCGATGTTGTGTTTCCTGATATATTGGCCAGCAGCAACTTATAACAAGTTCTGGCTAAATTGGGATCGATGGTATTTGGTTTGTAGATTGGTCATCGGAAGACGAAGCTCGAGCCTCCTGGTTTCATTCTGTATCAGACTCTCGACAAATCAACAAACATGTTTTGACATGTTCCCCAGATTGGATGACACCATCGACAAGGGAGCACCGTTTGACATGGTCCCCAGACTGTTAAATCCCAGAGGAAGTTTTATCCACATCTCTGCGCTATTGATCTGTACTTTACCTAATTCAGGTCTGGGCGGTCACGTGTCACACGGAGCGAGGGATAAGAGTGGGGTTCCAGGGAAGGTCGCCGTTAATTACACCATGAAAATCCTGTTAGTGGATATCGCATGTTTCCACTTGACGGCGATCTTTGAGTGACCGTTGAGCGACATAAATCGGGTGTATGGCACCTTCACGAGGAGGCCTATATTTTCAGTGTATGTGTGTGTATGTCTGTGGTCGGCTTAAATCGAAAAGCAGTGAATGGGTCTTTATAATTTTTGGTATGTTTGTAGGTATTGGTGAAAAGAAGAAACCGTTACATTTTGAGCCCATTGGCGGCCTTTCACGGTACTGCAGTGGAATTTTCTGTTTTGATGTGTCGTGTTCTGCATTAGTCTGTGTAACACAAGCTCTGCTGTCCAGGACTGTAAGCCATGTGGATAATGGGCGGGCTGCTATAAGCGAGATTTAATCAGGCTAGTTCTACATACGTACGGTCGTGACTTTGGACTATCTGTGTCAAGAGAATATGGTACTGTGAAACATCTTAAGAGAGAGCCCTGCCCACTCTGAGTGCTGAAGCATGCATCAGACGTGTAACGGGCGTGATGAGATGTAGTGTTCCCCTGATCCACTTAGGCTGAGCCTGTCTGTATTGATTTTAACACTTGGCTGACCAGCACGGTTATCGCACACGGCGGCTGCGTACACGGGCGAGGAGGGTGGGGGATGGAAATGGAAATCTCGATATAGTTTGGCACTTATATTTACAGGAGAAGAGTGCCACATACATGGTACAACCCTTCGCATCAACTAAGGTGTTGTTCATGATGGGTCTTCCTGGTAACGTTACGCAACGCAATAGACAGAGGTACATATTAGTCCAATTTTGCTTACTGGAACAGTAATTTTGATAACGGTTCTCGTAAGAAGAACAGGTGGTGTGTATAATATGTACAGCTTCGAAAATGCTTCTGTAATGTTTTTACCCGGTAAAAGTAAGCTTTCAACGCCTTGGGATTGCAAATCTTTTCAAATTCCGTCACACAAAAGTCGGAATGAGAAACAACACCAGTCACAGTCAGTACTTCTACAGATGATTACGTAGCTTTGTAGTGTCTACGCCTAAAGCGAATGTTCAGAGCCTCAAAACACTGGTATGATTCCTGTGTAATATCAAGTAGTATCAAACACTGAAATACAACCGCAGAACGTCGCAGGGCGTAGCAACCGTGTGGCAAAATTGTTGTTATTACAAATAAGCATCAGGCTCTCAATACGTCAGTGTATGACCTGTTCGTTACCTGTAGATAACTTACAGCGAACTGAGATGTGCAATATGTTATTGTAGAGGTGGTAATTTGCACGATACATTATTGTTGTGTTACAACGGTGACTCATCAAGATATAGATACAGATATACTAGTGCACTCGCTCTCAAAGCTATCAATATAGTATGCAGTCTGGACAGTGTATGACATTGTAGTCACCTTGCCATAGACATGTACGCACTGAATACCAAGGTACCCTGATACAGGGCAGGTCACCCGCGCTTCCATGTCAATCTCAATCAACGATCAACAAAGGGCTTTCAAGGTGATATGATGAATCCTTTCCGTAACATTTGTAGTACATGTCATTCAATACGGCAAAAAAGTCGTGACTCAAGATCACTAACATTTCAATACCGCTGGGACATTAACAAACGGTTAAATATAAGAATCACAATCATACAAATTATTATGGGAGACTTTTATCGTGGCAATATACCACAGTGTCACGATAGTTAAAAAGCCTACATATCTAGCTGTATGTTTCCCCATGCCGCGATTGATACAAACGAGTCATTGATCCACGCGCCCATTGTAACTTATCGATTTTGTTTTCTTTCCACGGAATTATAGTCTTTATGTAGGCAATATGAATTGAAGCGAAACTGGGGCCCATGTCTTTGTCGGGGGACCGTAAAAATTCATAAGATCTTCACTAACGCCGGGGCCGGAGCTTCCTTATTACTTGTACTCAGCGGAAGACCTTTTGCAACGGCATGTCGTACGGAAGGTACGCACTAGAATGTGATGATCATCATTACTGACAGTCACAATGCGGGTGAAGTTTTATTCGCTCACCCCATTTATTACAGGAATGCGGCGCGGCGTGCTACAGCTCACGACCTGACACATATATATGCGTGGCTGTTACTCAAATCTCAACGTATTGCACATGACCTCTTAGTACACTGACGTAGCCTCTATACCAGGCTCTGCGGCGGGTGCTTTGATTTTGACGGTTCTTTTTATTGATCACGCAATGTCCTGACTCCCGTGATTTTTGCCGTTTTCTGATAGCTTTGGTTTCCAAAATTTCCAACGGAAGCTACTGTTGTTGATACGAAGACAAGTACACATGTTGAGATCGTCAAACAGTACAAGAA
>NC_049985.1:10884521-10919589 GCF_000003815.2 Branchiostoma floridae | reverse complement strand
CATATATTTACATCTTCGCATGTGAATATGCTTTTGAAATAATTGCGTGTCGTAAGTCCCACAACTATACTTGATATTTTGGACTGTTATAAATGATACACACTGTTATTCCATTCTCTCTACATGGAAATATGAATTTCAGCAATGCTCATACGGTATATGCTAAGTGCTTTGTTGGTAGCAATGACCAGATACAGACCAATGATTTTCAATGATATGTGACGAGAAAAATTGTATAATCATGTTGCTACCCCGCAAACTGTAACTCACATAGTCCAAGAAACTCAGAAATGCAAATTGGCGGGACATCAAATGCTCGTCAAAGGGTAAAGGTTGTAACCTTTGACCTCTGTAGCTGATGCATTATATATTCATGAGATTTCCCACATCCCTTTAAACTGTAATTGCAGATTTCAAAGTAGCATACAACAGTTTTTCTGCAACGTTAGCACCGTTCCGTTTGTACGGAATCATACAATTTTTTTTATAACTATATGTAATTATGATGAGAGAGCTCGAGATTTATCCAGCGTCATGGCATGTACTGCACTTCGTCTTCCAAAGGTTAATATGATCGCATATCGCTGAGATATTTCAAATGAGGCACATGAATCCGCACCAGATCAGGCTTTCAAAGAGGCAGCTCGTCAATGAGAGACCAAAAATATTAGAAACTGTCGGGGAATGTATTTTCCAGGACATCTGGCCTTGTGCCAATGTTTCTGTGTTTCGTCATTGTGACATTGTGGGGCACGCCAGGTGCTCGACCATGAATTATTAATTTACAGCGCGAGTACGGCTAGATTAAATATCACCCATGGCCTCTACCCGCAGCCGACACACAATAAAGTCATCTGTACAGAAATCACGTTTCCTCATCAACAAATATACATATAACTTGCAAGAACAAACTACAAAATGCATTATATTCAAGATACGGTATAAAATGTTTTGATACAAAAGGCAGGAAGTTTTCAGGATGTGACCAGATCGATACTGCAGGGTGTGGTCCCCATGAGACCTGCCCTTGACTGGATCGATTAATTCACAAGCACGGTTCCAAACGAGCAGCTGTAACCGCCATTAGAACTCTAATCCACGGGACTGACTGTTACAAATTACACCATAGCCTTGCCCTGGTTCAAGCAACAACATGGAGAACCAGCAGTTTGATGTTTGTCAACTACGAATTTCCAGAATTTTCTTTCTGAAGAACTAGAGTGGAATTTACGTGTACATCGCGTGAGGAAAGTTGGCAAACTTGTAATATATTTATGAGAAGTAACAAGTTGAAATCTCCACCAAAAGGCCCGTTAAATAATTTGTGAAGCTTTTTTTATACGAACACGCGCTTGCCGACACGTCTAACGCCGAGTTTTCTGGGTGACTGCACATTCGGAGATGATCGTAATTCACTAATCCTCTGATTGTGTATTGACTTCTGCCATCTCCGCGTTTTAATAAGACTTGTTCTTTTGGTCGAGTTTTAAGAGAGTTTAGAAAGTTTTGGATAGAGGTGCAAGAAATTTAGTAAAGTATGTACATGTATATCATCATTTTATCATGTGATGCTAAAGCAGTTTAAAGAAAGATGTCTGTGAAGAGGACAACAAATCACAAGGTGTCGTAAGAGAAGAACGACATCTGTTCCTGCTAGAATCTTAAAATCCTTCACCTTGGTGGTCAACACAAGGTTTGATTAACTCTGTCTCCGGCAAATTGTACTATTTTCAACCAATTAAATGATACTAATGATAGTCCTTATCTATGTATTGGACTTTTTTGAGAGTTCTTACGGAAATTTATGACTCACCTAAAACGTTGAGGTAAACTTCCTTCTCCTCCTGCCCTACGGCGTCCAGTAACACCTGAACGACGTAGTAGCCCTCGTCACCGGGTTTGACCGGGGATATTCTGAGTGACACGCCGTTGGTCCTCTCGGCTCGGCCCGTCAGGTCTCCGTACGAGTACTCCGAGCCGGGGTAATGCACGAAGACTGGGGCACGTCTCCCGCCCACATCTCCCTCAACCTTGGGAACAACAGGAACAAAAGTTAAAAGATCTCACGCCTACTTGAGTTTCTCTTATTACGTTTCTTGGAGTGTATCAACTATGTGAAGAAGATTATGATAACATAAAATGTGTCCATTGATCACTTCCTGTCACTATACAGTGAACTTAATGAAAACATATAACTGAAATAACATCAACAGACCAAACAGACTCGATGACTTGAAATGTCCTTGGCAGAATTTTTAATATATATGTAGATAACAAAGTATTTTGAGCGCAAACCTATATCACAACTATATATATATATTATATTATATAATGTCATTAACACTTTCGAAAAACGTTACATCGTTGGCTGAAATTTCAATTTCTGTTAAAAATTTGCAAGATCTTGCTGAAGTTACAGTAGACTATATACAATTCTAAACATGTCGTAAAGTTGGAAGGTCTTTGAATAAAAGCAATTTTCCTCCGACGCCAACACTTGTCACCTCTATTACCAAACAATTCTGCTGCAATCAAAAATTCCACAAGTTTGCATACCTAAACATGAGCTGCTCGTGACGTGACAGCAGAAGTGATAGCGAGCAGAGAATGACAATTTTATCTGACAAGGAATATGTCAGGCCTTGTCATGAGCTTACGAATCACACACCTTATCTAGCTCTGTGATCTTTCACACACTTAAAAAAACAAAGCTCGACATGATTATTTTATTTCTAGTGCCTCCTGAAGATTTTCTATACTGGATCATTTTTTTTTCTAGAATGGTAAGATGATGCCAATAAATAAATCTTTGTAAAAACATAACAGCTACATAGCCTATATAAATGTATTTTCCTTATCATGCCAGCAGCAGACATACATGTCTATGACATACTTGACAAGATGATACCTCGGTATTGCTGAGGATCAAGGTAATTATGTGGGCGATGTTTTCTTTATCAGCTTCTCAACATGCAGCTGACTTAACTACCACGCAGAAATGTCATTTTGAACATGCCTACTTTCAATAGAATGATCCACTCATTGTTGGTAGGGGTACATTGAACTAAGACGACGCCAACGACTTGTAACTGTAAGAGCTTGTCAGCACATCAAAGAATATGGTGTTGCTGACTACATATCCCTCAAGTGTGTGAATGGTGGTGGGGGGGGGGGGGGTGGTGGTGGTTGTGTGTGCATGTAGTTTACCAGCATAACTCCAGAATGCTTTGTCTTGACATTTGGTACGTGGGTAGGTCTTGATAATACCTTGTATTACTTGTAACGATTAGATGTTGAGTCCCCTGGCGTGTAGTTACGGTACTGCAGCGGAACTTTTGGTTCTGATATCTCAAGTTCTGAACATGCTATGGTCGTGACTTTTCAGTGTTAGATAGCTCTTCAGGCCAAAAGTTAGTGGTACTAGTTTAGGTTTGGGCCCTCTAGTTGATGACCTTGCGCAAGGACGTTAAAGAGGATAAGTCTTATCTATCATTTACACGCATCGGCCTACCTTACTCCATATGAGAGAGACAATAGATCGGGTGCTCTTGTAGGTTGCCTTCAGTGTGACAGGCTGCCCTGCCACGGCGTCCACTGTCTGGGACACCTTCAGGCCAATCGCACTGTTCGACACCGTGGTCTGTCCAAAAGCACCTGGAAGTAAAGAAAAATCCACGGAAAGGAAGTAATACATGATAACAAAGTTTCATACAGTAGCATTATACTTGGAAAGTTAAACTTCAAAATTGACGAGTTATTACATTCATGCAATTGCATCCAATAGTGGTGTACATAGATGAATTAATACTCTAACGTATGCACTTTATAACATTTTCAGTCAATTGGGAAAACGTGACAACATCTGTAAAGTATGTAGTCAAACTACAAAACGTTCTAACTAAGAATACCCTTTATGTACATGTATATACACACATGTTTATTTAAATGCTAGTTTGGGGGTTAAATTATGTTTCCGGCCTCTCAGATGGTGGCATATTTGATTGAACCATTGTCAAAAAAGTGGTTTGAGAGTATAGCTAAGTATGTGAATTAATCTAATACCATAAATGTATGGTTATATAGCGTGTTTAGGATAGAATCGTGGTGTAATGTGATACGCACATATAGATCTAGTTGCTTGATACAATTATTTCATGTCATTGTCAAGGGATAAACAATTTTTCATGTCACTGTCAAGGCATAAACATGGTGAATATGTGTTAGGTGGTTGTTGTCGATCATGCAGTTAACAACGTTGCATTTCTAGATTCTAGCGGTTCTAGTAAATGATATAACGGTAATTGTCGTCCTCCCTGTCCTTTAGGAGTGTCGGAAATTGTCAGTCCTGAGAGGATTTACAAAAGGGACCTGTCAAAAATGCCCATTAACGTGATTGGTGGGATGAGGTGGCATATGTGTGACCGTATCATGTTCAGGGCACGTTGAGGGCCCGCAAGCTCCAGTCACTGTATCTGTTCTTCTCATACGTATAACACAACTACTGGCCCAGACCCTGTAAACGTGATCTCCAAGCAGGTGTAGAAAAGCAAAATTGTAACGATCTGAAGCTGTCAGTTCTACATACGGAGCAGCGGAATTTTCTACGGCTGCTCCGCGAGCTACAGACAAACGTTCCGATTTTGCCTTCCTATATCTGCTTTAAATCGAACAACAGGTTTATGATATACTACAGCAGATATATATGAGGTGTGCCGTACAAATTCAGCATTCTTGTCGACGGTTGGTTAATTGTTAATATTAGACTGGATGGAGCTCACATGCCACAGATAACATGACGTATGTGTCGATGAAGGTTAGACATCCATGTAATAAGATACGCTAAAAAGCAGTTACTCAAGCAACTGGATACGATTTCGATTTTGGAAACGGTCTGATCTTTCAGACAACCATCCGGTGTCTCTCAATGACGAGTAATCGCTTCTTGGTATGACGTATGTGACTTGTTTGTACTGATAAATCACTGATAAATTGGGCCACACGCCGCGATTCCGGGACCATGGCAAATCACCCCGCGCACTAATAGGGACATGTATTGACACCTAACTTCATTGTCTGTAAAAAGAGAGCAATTATCGCCTAGGCCTCTCATTACTACTGCGATAAAGTATGCGCGTGGTGCGTAGAAACATTGGAAACATATCACATGGTCCCCACATCACAATCTGCTGTGGAATATATATTGTTTTCTTTCTACTAGCTTTCTCTAGATATGAAAAGTAGTATATAAAGTTTAGTCTACATTCATGATGTCATTTGCCAGTACAGGTGAACAGATTAATATTTGTTCTCATTTTTTTTTGTTATGACATGCACGATAAATCATTACTTTATTTTGTACACGATCACTAAACTATAAACCAGAAGGTCTCTTCCTGTTAAGGATGGTGTTCCTTTTAGTCAAATTGGTTTTTCCTAACGGAGATTCTGAACCATACGTACTTTCTGCATTCAAATTGCTAAGTTACACCATTGCTAATTATAACCACCATGCTAAGTGCAATATTTGCAGGCGTTTCATTAGGACTTGTAATGTATTGCCTGCACGAAAAGTTGCGAAAACAAAAACTACATGTAGCAAAATCTAAATGATGATATTCGTTACTGTACGAGTGAATGAGCACACTTAATCACTGCATTCGTGTACTTATTGTCGTCTTTAAAGACATTGGATAATAAAATGTTTCATGTTTTCAATAATAAGCAGGTTGATTGATCTGTATATCTACCCGAAGAAAAGACGCACACAAACGTGCATTGACATTAAACATTGCCCATTAACGCTCGAAGGTGGCTGTCAAGATACAGCAAATGGGGCGTGTTGAGCACCGGACCATAAACGGATAGCCAATTATCTACAACACACCTTTGTAAGGGGTGATAACACAATGGCATGACCCCGTTCTACACATGATAGATGACTATGACCATTCTGTTTTCAGTCTGGAGTCATCAATCATGTTTTATATTGCTGCTGTAGCAGAACTGGCCGACACATCACAGGCTATACGCTGCATACAACAGTCACCATGTTACAGCACAACACAACACAACACAACGCAACACAACACAACACTACACTACACTACACTACACTACACTACGCTACAAAACACAACATACAGCCAAATGAAACACAACTCAAAACTAGCAACAAAGCACAAAACTAAAGTAAGTAAATAAACTCTTTTCACCCGAGACTGTGGCCGATAAGCGAACCAAAACTTGACAGATCGTTCAGCGAATTTCATAGACAGAGAACGATTTTTGCATGTTTTGTTGTCTTTTGCATTTTACACTTTCACATCTTGTATCGTATTCCAATTGTAACATGAAACCTTGTGACACTACGTGACACGGTGCGACACAAACATAGTATTTCCTAATCAACAGCAAGACTCAATTGTCTAATCATCATAACTCTGTTGTGTTATTCATCACATTTCGCGGCATGGAAAATGTAATTATCATGTCAAAAATTGCTCCGAGAAATCGACATTTTATATCTGCATCCTGGCGCCAGCGAGGCGTCGGCGACGCGCGTTAATGCAGCTCACTTCGCATCCATTATTTGGCGCTGAAACTCGCGCTCGATATTTACAGGGCTAGGTGCATGCCCGGGAGAGTATTTGATGGCGATAGGCCAGTATGTGTGAAGGAGAGTTAGTGTCAGAATCGGCCCCTCTCCGCATTCATCATACAGCCAACAAGGTGAGCACAGGTCCCTCAGGGCTGGCCGTCACGTGGGTACCATGGCATTCAAACATCAAACATCAAACATACGCTTGCAGAATTGATGCAGAAATATGCAACGTAGGAATATACGGCTTTACGGCGCGGCCACACTTGTCGTATATGCATAGGTCGTTCTTCGATTTTGATTCCGTAGAATTTCCAAGCAGGCTGTGACGGAACCAGACAGATGAGCTTTGTACGACAGACGCACGATTATCCCAAACGATCGTGCGACGATCGTACGGCGTCTGTAGACCCTTGGGGTTACATGTTTTAGATGAGTTGTGTCACTGTTCGTCGTCCTCTGCTTAAGTAGATTAGAAAGAATCAAGGGAGGATTTGCAGGGGATTGAAGAGAGATATCTGTTGAAATGAGGGGATTTGAAAGACTCTGCGTACCAGCTCATAGGAATGCGATTTGCTGATCAGTGTTAAAATGTTTTGCGGAAATCAGCGAAGTAGAAATTGAGCTTTAGCCGGTTTGAAATTTCAATCAAATCATTTCTATAACTACAGCCTATAGACATGTTACTATCGCCTTACACTAGTATACCACCGGGGATTTGTGGTTACGAATTGTGTCAATGGCTCCCAAACCATACGGGTGACATGAATGCCCGACTGAGTTTTTGAAAAAGCGATTTGTTGGGACCGCACCGTATCATTATGAACTCTGCCGAGTAAGTAACAATCTACGGTCGATACTCCGGTGACATCAGCCACGTCGTAACGGCAGAGACGACCCGCCATTTTCCCAACCCCTCGATCTTATCTCCATTATCTGTGCCCGCGCAGAGGATGAAGATGTTGGATGGAGGAATGATGGTCGTACATCACTGCTCTTGCGCATCATTCTGTATTCATCAATGACATTTGGGCCTTCGCTTTACGAGGTCGTTCGGAAATAAAAGAGGGTAAAAGTGCTCATCGTCGGGCCCAGAACTGCCGTATAAAGCAGTGTTATCTCCTACCCGTGGCTGTGGTGATCGCACTGGGGGGAGACGATTTGGTGGCGCCTATGTACATCTCATTTACTTCGTTTTGTTGTTTTGGCATCCGTCTGTCTTGGAAGACAATGGAGGCAGACAGGGTGGGTTTAAGGCGACCCGTCTGCCTGGCCTGCACTTTACGAGGTCTCTTTTACTCACTCTGTCATTTACTTCGTAGAGACTTTCAAAACTCCTATTGTGAACATTTACGGAGTACCGGGCACTAGGTTCAGCAGATATTTCTATGTATACCACCATTTACCGCCACAGGTATTATGTACTTTCGCTGATCGCAGAATATATGCACTGCTTGTCATAAGTTGATACGATATGCTAATTAAAAAAATAAGATATTCCACGACGATCTCATTATAAGCTAGACTTATACATGAAAACTTTTAAACCTCAAACTCTTCGACGAAACATATTTTTGCTGATTCGCAACAAACTTCTCTCTACGAACATTTTTGTTCCATTCTTGGCTGCCCTAGGATATATGTATCTGATAGTTGTTTAGCTAAGGTATTGACGCAGCACATATTTCACCGTTAAGTACATAAGCTTTATCTTGCATTCGGATTTGACATTTCTGCGAAATAAGATCGTCTTACTATCTCTAAACATCATGTTTGTTTCAGTCTTTGCAGCCCCGGGATATAGGTATCTGATACTTGTTTAGCTAAGATATTGACCATGTTGACGCCGCACATATTTCACCGTAAAGCACATAAGCTTTATCTTGCATTTGGATTTGAAATTTCTGTGGAATAAGATCGTCTTACAATCTTTCCAAACATCATATTCCATTCATTCTAGGCAGTTCATGACAACGTTAGTTGTTCAGCTTAAAGCCTGGTAAAGGTATGAATGTACCAAATATATCAACGTGAAGTACAAAGTATGTCTTGTAGATAAACAACACAAACACTATTTCTCTGTCATGTACAGAATCTTTATCGTCCCACGCTAGCCGGAAATGGACGCCAGAGCTTTCATCTACGCGTCGGCGGTCTGTTTCATCTCATATCTTCCTTATATGGAGAGGAGAAAGAACACGGTAAAAAAGTGCAGCAGTGGAGAATGGGAGGCGATCAGATGGAGATAGAAATTTATGGACGGGGTTCATAAAACTGCATCTCGGCAGAGATAACAGGCGGGGGAATCACGGCCTGGCCGGCAGTACGGTCCCTATAGTCGGGAGGTAATCCGCTTGATTTATTTCTCATCGTGCATCGTCAAACTTTTTATGGACGCTAAGGTACAGGTAAAAAGTGGAAATGGAGAATCAAATACCTTAGTTTACAAGGTATGTGTGCAGAACTGCCTGGGTCTATCTTACTAGGGCTCCCAAACTTAATTGGACACGGGATGTAAGATTGCCTGGATTATGAGAGCATTAAATATAGTTGTATGGCGTGCATATCTTTAACAATAAGTCAAAGAAACCGTCATCTCATTAAGTCCATGTGGCTTGCACACAGAGGCAGAGAGAGGGAGAGAGAGAGATGCAGCAGACGCGCGCGCGCGCACACACACACACACTCGCATACACACGCGCACACACACACACACGCGCACACACACACACACACACACACACACACACACACACACACACACACACACACAAAAGCCCTTCAGAAATCAGATAGTACATGTATTGCTTGCCAAATAGGAGCCCTCTATGTATTGTTCAAACGCACTTTAACCCTCCCATCAGAACACCACTAAAAGGTATCACAGTACCATGTAAACTTGGTATAGTGCAGCACTGCTGGCTGAATAGTTCCTTTTTAAGAACATAACCATCATCCAAAAATGCTGATGGGAACAGTTTTGGAAATAAACAATCGGCACGTACATGTACCTTGATTTGACCCTCACCTATTTACTCTTATTAAGACTGCGAATGACTGTCGACTAGAGCATTATTTGGCAGATTTTGCGAAAATGGCTCCCTGGCTCAATCACATTTAGCCATACGTACAAGAAAAGGTTGACCGCTTTCGTCCATTAACCTTTGTAAATAGAATACGGGCTAACGCGTTACTTGGGGGAGGAGTATGACAAAATGCAGAGCCCCAAGCTTAAGCTTGGCCTTTCTGTTCCCAGGACCCACTTAGAAACCAAATAACAGCACAGTCCATCCAGTCGTTTTATTATGTTGACCACAAATATCCGTAAACACAATCAGACAGACATGTCGAAAACAATACCTTCGTTTTCACGAAGGTAAAAAAAAACTATCCTGATCCTCCGATGACCTGCACATGATCGGGTCCCATAGGTACAACACAACTAATAACTCTTATTAATATCGAGAGTGGATTTCCACTAGAACGCTACTTAGCACGTTATTCTTCAAACACACGAAAAGCCCTCCGGGTCGCCCGCTGAACTGTACACGATTCGGGTCATCAGGGTACCACCCGGCTAATCGACCACAGCTCCTCTTCACACCCTGGTGGTATCCAAACCCATCTCTCTTGACTATCATATGATAATGTTTTATTCGCATAATCATGCCCGAAAGCTAATTGCATGTACAGTCTCAAAGACTAAGAGTAGAAAATAATATGCTAGTTTCTAATCAATTATATGTTACAATGTATACCATTGTCGGGCGCGGGTTATAATTATTTGACTTCTTCTTTGAAGGCAACTGTGACACGTTCTGTATAATGATTGAATTTTGTGCTTTTGATAGAAATATAGTCTTTTGGTGATCTCCTAAATGGTAAACGCTCCGTGAAATTGTGGCAACTGTTTGAAATAATCTGTTTCTTTCGGCTTCATTGTGAATACACTGACTAATAAAATGCATTCATTGACCATCACATACTTACCTGTAAGCTACGCACGGCCAATGATAATGGAAACCTGGGATAATGTCAGGTAATTAGGTCGTCACGTCCCATAATTAATGCCGCACCGGCTTGTTTAGATGAACTCATTTCCGCTCTACAAAAGCCCCGTACATCATGTCACATCGTGCAGACTTGTAAAGCAAATAATGTCTACTGGCAACGCTTTCCAACTTTTGTATACATGTATGTCGATGCGATACTGAATATGATAAGGATACTAGTATATTGCTGTGAGTCAATGAAACGAAACGCAGGCTTGGCGCTTGCGATCGCATATGATATGTATATATTTCCTAATTTTCCATGACAGTGATGTTCACAAGGCTTATTTTCCAGGGGATAATTCCATGGCCCATAAGCTTAAGAAAGTATCACATTTAGCTTGGTAATGGAGTATATTTTACGACGTAAAGGCCAATAGAAGCTTGTTATTTCTTGCCCCATAACCCAGCTAGAACATCAAGCTATCTAACCGAACCTAAAAACAGATGTTATCCATTCACGTCATAAAGCAATACTCATCATGTGTCACATTAGCCAGAAACTGTAGATATCATGCTAAATAAGATAAGCTAATGCTATACGGCGGATCAAAGAAACGAGAGGCTCACTCTGTGCTTGCGATCGCATACGATATTCTTCATTTTCCACAACAGTGATGTTTACAAGTACGTCTTATTTTCCAGGGATAATTCCATGCTCCATAAGCTTAAGAAAATATCACATTCAGGTAAGTAATGAAGCATATTTAACGACGAAAAGGGTCACAAGAGCTTGTTATTTCACGCAGCAGTGCACGCCGAAAACTGCCTTAACTTAATGCAAATAGACGCACTCTGAATGTAAATACCATCTTTAGCGTGGAAAACACATTCGTGTTTTATCTTTCAAATATATGAAATAGTTATTACCTAATTTTTGGTAATGTTTGCGTTGCCCTTTCGTCAGATGAAGGGATCGCAGTTTGAGGAGGAAATTTATCGCGATTATAGTGGGTTGTGTCGCCGGGGGAGCGCTGTGCCGTTCCAGTTAGTTTCTCTGATGTTGACATGATGTTACTGAGCCTGTTACACGTTCCCCCTGGACCCGTATGTTTCATTTATGGCGCATGCTGCCAGTACACACACAACATTAATAGCTGTTAAACGTCTGGAAAGAAAAGGCTGATGAGGCCGTACGTGATCATTAGTAAAACGGTAAATTTTCTAGGCACAATTCCCCCATTTGCCCCGCGTACGGAGGCTTTGCTTTTTGTATGTCTGCTTGTCTTGTTATATTCTTGTGTGTTCGTAGTTATTTGAACACTCTGTCAGTAAAGTGGCAGGACGTGAGTGTGGAGAGAAGGTCACTGCAAAGGTCAGAGATGGTAGAACTAGTCGTTTATCTGACATTAAAAACCTAGACATTCCAGGTCAATGGAAGAGGCTACTCATTAACGGGGGGGGGGGGCATTGTTTTGGGTCTGTACGTTTGTATTTTTGCAGTATTGTATTTTCCATATGATAGCCACATTCACCTTTGAGCGACAAGAAGTGATCAATGGACACATGTCACCAAATGGTTAATTAATTAATTACAATTAAGATATACGAGAATTTCTAGATCACGGAGGCGTGATATCTTCGAACTCTTGTTTATCTTTACGTGAAAATAAGAATTTGAAATTATCAATAGCTGTTTACCATCTTTGAAAATGATGATTAGGCCATTCCTGATTGTTACTTGGCTTAATTAGCTTAAGAAACTAGTCCTTTTTCCAAAGTATCTGGATTGTTGTCAATATTGATTATTTTAGAAAGCCGTAGAACAAGTCATGATCGTAGAACGTATTCCAGGAGATGATTTCAATGTGATTAATAGTTTTGTTTATATAAGTTGAAAACCATAACAATAGCTATAGCCGTATAGGCATCAAACACCCCGGAAAAAGAATGTTGAGTCAGGGATTGATAATCGGCATGAAGCTGAATGTTCTGAAGACAAACCATTTTGCATTGTTTACAGTGTTGAAACGATACAGATAAGGGGGCGTTTATGTGTTTAATACGTCTGTATACACCGGTCAAACAAACGTCTCAAATTACAAAGATGCGCTCATCGTCTGAATGACGGAGCTGTGTCTGATTTACAAGTAATATGACAAATTTTCATAGAGCAATTCCTTTCATTTTTAGACAAATCTAGACGTTGCTTTTCTTCTTTATTTTTGTAATCCTTAAGTATTTGATGTTTTTTTCCTGATTCCATCGGTTAAACAAACCTGCCCAATTGAAAGGGACCGCAGGAGGTGTAGAGATTACACAATGAGCGCCAGGCCGACAGATCCGTCACCTAAGGTCCGGGGTTCGATTCCCACCGTCCCCGCGGCGACGTCACATCCCCTGAATAGCCCGCCGTACAAAGGAAGGCGCGGTTAATGATAGGTTTTTCCCGCCAGCTCCTCTCGAATGTGCGGCTGTTGAATAACGTGAAAAGGTCAGGCCTGCGGCGGCTTCATTCACGACTCCACCCACGGGAACCCGCAATCATCCCGGCGGCGAGGCTCACAAATGTGAAAATTAAAAGCCATCAGCGAGATGATTAGCTGTATCTCCGGCTTTATTAACCAAACACGTCAACGAGACGTCCTGTCCTCTCGGCGGTAATGATTTTCGATATTTTTAACCCGACCCTTGTCCTGTATTCCCTGTATTGTACTTTCGATATTCCGCAAAATGAATTTCAGTGAAACCTATACCCTTACAATAATCAGGCTTCAATGAAAAGTCCTTCGTTCTCAGAGAGCTTAAAAATGATTTTCGATATCTTTAACCCGACCCTCGTCCTGGATCGTACTTCTATTTTACACAAAATGAATTTCCAGTGAAAACTAGCCTTGCAATAATCCTTTTAACAAAAGGCGTCAATGAAAAGTCCTTCGTTCTCAGAGATATAGCTTTAAAACGATTTTCGATATTTTCAACCTGCGGTTCGAAGTTCGTTTTAAACGTGTTACTGTTTTTGTTTGTCAGTTTGGTCTTCTATGGATAGTAAACTTTTCTTTCAATATATTTTCATTATCTTATTTTATCAATTTCTACCATTCTTTAAGCAAAAAATAATGTCTACCTGGCTTTATGTACGCCTTGCAACGGCAATTCCGCTGAGACCTAATCTAGTGCGCCTCGTCTTGCTATATTTCCGCTCAAAGACAAATCAGTCATTCCTTCTCCGTGCCTGAAGAAATCTTGTTTTACAAGATTCTCCCTCTGCGATACGCGGTAATTAGTCATTTCTCTCCCCCCGGTGCCCCAGTGGAAACCCCAGCTCATAATAACGCTTCGCCTTCAGCAAACTTTGCAAATCAGTCATTTCTTCTCCGAGCCTCCCAGACAAGAAGTTGTGGCGTGTCGATGATTTAAGAACCAATTTGGCGCTAGTGGGGACCGGTATCTCCGCCGGCCGTCACGTGGTTACTTCCGATGGAGCCTGTACAGGCAAGATACACGATTCTAGTCTGCAAGCCAATGTATGGCTTCCACTTCTTTCCTATTTGTTTGTCTTTATATAAATCATAATATAGAGAATTTGTCTATATTTCTCCCGTTTCGTGATTGTGGTCGATGGTGTTACTGCCAAGATTTCTGAGTCACAGGCATGCGGGCATTGTCAGTACATGCCGGGGAGAACTGGGTACTTTGCCAAATTCAGGAACGTTCCAACAAGTTTGAATTAAGTCAGCTCCAGCTTACAATGACTTGAACTCTGGCCTGTGTTATGCTATCTCTGCTGTTGGGGGCTCGTTGGGCCTCTTCCCTGACCAGGGAGGGGCTGCTTGAGGCTCGGTTCAGTCAGGCTGTACCCATAAAAAAATACCCATAGCCACAAGTGTAATGTTATCTTTGAGGTGCCTGAAATTTCCCCAAACACGGGTTGACCGATAACTTTCTCTATATCTCTCGCTAGTGCAAGCCTAAGCCATACATGTATCTGTTTGGTAATTGGCTGCAGGTTCAACAGCGTTTGCTTTCGGGGCACGATTTCTCATGGACTACTCCTCATCCGCGTTGTCGGCGTAATCTCGTTACTGCGGACACTTGTAATCTTATTATCGACGTCCGATGAACCCCAGACACATGTTGGGCTGCTAACAAGTGCACAAATGGAAGTTTGAAGGACGCAGTGGTCTGTAAATAAGGCTGAGCAACTTGAAGCGTTTCGATGTTCCTGATTTGGTGATTACTACTTTCGAAGGCTTAGTTGGTCCGAGTTAAGAATCGATCAACGGAAAACTGAAGGATATGAGGTCGCACCTGCGACCTTCGTCGGAATGCATGACCGACTTTTTTTCTGACACGTAGCTTTACAAGTACGTGTGCTCAGGAGTGGGTTAAAAGGAATTTGCATTACACTGGGTTGACTGGCATTGCTACAGTCGTTGGAAACCATTGGAAAACTGAGCCTTAAGACGGAAATACAGCTACTACACGAAGGTCGTCATAATTTCTTATTCTATCGGCAACAAATTTACCCCTGTAAGTATGCCTCTCATTATAGTTAAATTGTATCTTGTTGTCTCTGCATATGTCTGTTATGTCTGTTATCAGTGACCTGTACCTAGCCAATCGAGGCATGAATGTACAATAAAGGTTTTCAATTTCAATTTCATTATAAGTAAAGTAGGTAAGGCTTGGTACAATACAGGCCCGATAGACTCGCTGCACGGAAATACAACTACTACAAGAAAATCATCATCATTTCCTATTCCATCGGCAGCAAACATTACGTACTGCTGGAAGACTGATTCTAAGTAAGGGAAGTAAGGCAGTATACAATATACAGACCCGGTGGACTCGCTACACGAAAATACAACTACTACAAGAAGAAGAAGATCATCATCATTCCCTAATTCCATCGGCAACAAATATTACGTACTCCTTTAAGTCTGATTCTAAGTAGGAAAGGCAATGTAACATACAATGTAGTTCTGGTGGGTTCGCTGTACGGAAATACGACTACAACAAGAAGATCATCATCATTTCCTATTTACTGGCAACAAATATTACAGCAGATCTCAGTCTGTTCCCGCGGGGTCCCGCACAAATCCCACCCAGCTCACTAACTCGCCGGCTTCCCGAAAACCGCGGCGTTTTACGATGAGGTGATCAGGCCGGGTCCCGGGCAGGCTCTCCCGCCAGCGCGTCCTGATATCACGCCAGAGATATCCAATTTATTTTCTAATCCCCAGAACAAGATGTAATCTGGCTGGCGGATTTAGCGGTACATTCCGGTAGATATCGGAGCTAACGGCCGCTGAACTTTCACCTCAAGCTGTTTAACCATCCGGAAAACCCACAAACAGATGCTGTCTGCTCACAACATATGGTTTTGAATTACATGTGTCCGAAAACTATATAACTTGCTTAACGCACGGTCTATTCCAACTACTATCAGGATAAGAACGACTTTTCTAACACACATAAACAAGAAGCTGAAGCTCTCATACCTCCGTAGAATATTTTATCGCAAATTTATTCACAGAATATAACACAACAAGATATAATGTGACCACACATTATATGCTCATATCGTATATGTCATCCTCGGGTTCATGTCTTTTGGCTCTGTGCCAACGCACACTTTCTGTTAACCTGTCGAAAAAATCTCAACGAAGGCCAGCTCAACCATTGCATCCTGCCAGTCCCCGATCACAACTCAGCATGAGAACAAACTTGGACCCGAGCCAACGGGAGGAAACTCGCACACACACCAATACAAACAAACAGACAAACAAGCAAACGGACCGAAAACCGTACCTTTGTTTTACGGAGGTAACAAATGCTGTGACGTTTTCGGCTTACATCATAAGGCAATAAACATTATGAGTTAGATTGGCCCGAAATACATATAAATCTGCTTAGATTGCACGCGGTGAATTCTATTGAACCCTCAGCTCAAGTCGTTTTACCGCCAATCTAAAAACTGATGTATTTTACACCCACCATAAACAAATACACATTATGAGTTATATGGAGCCAGAAATGTATAAAACTTCAATCGAGGTCATTTCTGAATAATATTCAGCAAGCCGTGGCTTGTTCAAAAGCTGTTTGACCACAACGTGAAAAATATTTTCAAATGTATCATAAAACAAACAATACATATTTGTTACACAGGATGCAAAGCACAATTGTAACTGCCATCCAGCTATTTCAAATATAAAACTAAAATTTTTAAATGAGTCATAAAACAATACAAGTTATTATAGGGCCCCCAAATGAATAAATCGTTGCTGCCTGAATCGTGATGAATTCGGATTAATATTCAGAAAGGCGGTCAAGTGTCAGGATACAATGTATTGTATTCATCCGATGTTCAACATATAATTGACAGACATGCGTGACTCACAAAGGTGAACGCCCTGCCTTCCGTATACGTCATAAAACAATAAACATCATTCGGGTGAGCCAGAAATATTTGTAAACAAAACTTTCTTCCATTCGCTATGAAATTCTTATTGATGTTATGAAATTGTTTATGAGGACACAGTGTATCGTGGATGAAGGTTAGATATTCAGGTAATAAGATACGCCCCAAAGCAGTTAATCAAGCACCTGGATATGATTTTGGAAACTCGCTCCAACAAGATTCCTCCAGTGTCATTGACGAACGTCTGACCGTTTCCAAAATCATACCCAGTTGTTTGAGTAACTGTTTTAGGCGACACAGTGTATCATTTCACGGCGGTGTCAGGAACCCACCGGCCCAAATTACGGCAGCTCATCGCCGTGCAATTACGACAGTGCGTGACTGAACAAAAGGTGGTCGGGCGGCGCGCGGAGGTGGTGCTTTGTTACTGTCCCGCACGGACCAGTTCAATATTTCATTTTACCCTTCTAATCCCCGCGCCAGGTCAAAGCTCGCCGTACGGACGGGGTTTAAGGGATCATTTCTCCGCTCCTCAAATCCCTATCGGACAATATTGTAAACCGAACCCCGTCCGTAAAGACTGCCAAGCAATCGGCGGAGCACAAAAAGACGAAACCTGAAGTAGAGAATGGAGAGTCGGGGTATGGAGAGGGGAAAGGTCTCCGTACAGTTGGCGTGATGGATGTGTTTAACCATTCATAAGCAATGGTTACGAGTAATGGCCGACTGGAGAATAGGATATTATCGATTATATCTTTGATATATTTGCAATATTCTATTTCTCATTTTGGTCAGGATTAACTACAGGGGCACGAGATACGGGAACACATAAATCTGCTCTTATACTGTTATGTGTATGCACCATTTTTGTATACATGTATATATGAGAGCGATAGATATTCTCTCTGAGATAAATGAAAATTGCAACTGGCAAATAGTTTTCAACACGTCTTATGCTACCTAATGTGTATTTTATGCACATACTTATAGAGCTAATAGGTACAAGATGCTAAGTAATAAGACACTTGTATCATCTATCAAAACATCTCAAAGAAAGAAGACGACTGGGAAAGAAAAGAGCCCCAGGAATCTAGCAAATCGTCTTACACGCCTGCTGTGCTTTCTAAATGTTGACATAGACTAGCAGATTTTCAGGTGTACTAGGTTCGCGCTTTGGAATCCCTCCGTGCTAAGAGACTACGCAATTTCACCCATGACTGTAGGCATTTCCCTGTTAGTTCTCTTTTGGCGGGAAGGTAGCAGGAGTGGGGCGTTATTACATAGGAAAGGTGGCAGATGGGAGCAGGTATTTACCGGCTCGTGGGGCGTCGCAAGGCGGCGGATAATTAAAGGGCAGCGCGGAGGTACCGTCCCTCCCGGGTCTCACCCCCACTCCCCCCGGCAATTTCACTGTCAGCTCGTTTCTATACACGCGCTACGGAGGGCCAAACCCTCCAATACACTCTTCTGTGCGCGGGAAATATAGCAGAAAGCGGGCAAGTAGTGTGACTAATGTTCTGACTATGGGCGCCAAGTTGTCCTTCTCCGTCCGCTATCTCCGCTGGCTTATCAATCTCCCATTTGACCAAATTTCTACTATTCTTCAACCCCCTAAAAGGAGACTGTACGAGACTACCAACCAAATGTAGCGACATTGCCAATCGTGTCACCCTCTACCCTGACCCAGTTCTGAAATTAAACTTGTAACGTGTTGTACGGGTCAGGAATTTCGTGCGGCAGGAAAGCGCGGTTGACGTGTCTCCGGTAGAGACGGGGTCGGCGTTGGGTGATGTGCCGCCGGCCCAGACACCGTCCACACAGCCCGGTGTCTCCTCTCATAGATCACGCTATGGGAAACTATAGAATGAAAGGGAAATATTATCTGGTTTCACTTACCTACAGACAGCAGGAGCACGACACACAGAGTAGCAACCGCCCTTAGGTTCTCCATGTTGAATCGCACCGACAACATCATGTGGAATATCTCCTCACCACACGTACGTTCTCTGCACACAACACGCGCTGACGTCGACGTCTCTCCCAGAAATAACCGCGCTGTAGCGTACCGTTAGGCTCCTCACGATAACTAGGAGCGCCCGCTGAGTCCAGGACAACCGATTCGCGACGCCGGGTGCCCCTCGTTCAATCAGCCCAACTGTGGGGAGAAACTATAAGAAAAGAAGCCGTCTCGCTTCGGGAGAAGGAGAAATTATACCGCTTGGTCCCCTTCACTCAGCGCAGCGAACTGGGTGGGCGCGCTGATCACAGATAGCGGATTGTTTCCGTCAACAGCAGGAAAATATCCCGACCAAAACTTCAACTTCACTCACGTAGTCTTGAATTATAACTGTGTCCGCTCACAGCTCCGGTGTTAGAATTTATCTTGTAAGTGAAGAATTATGGAAGGTTGGCATTGTAATTTCCGAGCGGATATAAGAACGCTAAATCATATTTGCCAGACAAACGAGCCATGTTGGTCCTCTCTGACACCTTCCCATCCATTACAAGTACTTGTTGTGTCAACTGTCAAAAGCGTAATGTCTTCGACACGCCCTTTAAGAAGTAGTCGAGTTAACACTTTCAAGTAGTCCTGCACAGTCTTGGCAAGACGCTACCACCTCCTTACTCCGGTACGACTTGTTCCAAGAATTGGTCTTAAGACACGTCCGTATGGTCGGCAAGAAATACGAGAAGAACCCAACAGAAATGGCGAGTCGATAGACTTTTGGAATTTCCTGAAAGCCAGACGTAGTTCAGGACAGAGTCAAGCGGGAGTCCAGTGAAAAAGCGTCCGGCCCAGTCCTGGAGTGGAGCAGAAAGAAACGGTACATCTTGCGTCACGTCGCACGCAAAGGAACGTTCCACTTCACCAGGGGGAGGGGAAGGGCTCCGTCACAACGCCGGCCACACATTCTAAGTCCATAAACACGCCGTCGGCGTCCTGACGACCCCCTTGAGAATGCGTGGCTCTGACTTGAAATTGATGATGCAGAATATTTCCTTGGGTTGAGCCAGAGGTATTTCGGGCGTTGAGCGATACGCATTAAACCCGGCACAATACTAGAAAATTCCTAGCTTCTGGTTGCCCTTGGCAACCCGTCCGAACACGAATCGGAACAAAAGGCTCACCTTGCTGAGCCGGAGGCGTTTCCGTGTCGGTATGGTGTCCATGAATTTTGCATGCCTCCCAGCCAGGCGGCAAGACGGGCATTCCTCCGTATTACAACTGGCAGCCTATAGGGCGAAATACGGCCACTGAGTTAAATCTCATCATCTCCCAAACGCGGCCGGCAAATCCCTGCCTTATAGCTTCATCATACTCCCGGGGCCGGTCGGCCCATCGACCGCCGCGGAGAGAGAAATACGGCAGCCTTCGCAGCCAAGCCACTGCCAGCTTTATTATAAAAGGGCGCCAGCGCGTGTGATACCCGATATCAGGCCGTTGACCGACATGATACTAAAAAGTCCGCACGGTTCAGCGCATTTATTTGTAAGGAGCGCGTTTCTTCCTACAGCAGGGTTAGCGCTAATGGCGCGGAAACTTTATCAATTTCCCCAGGCCGAGACTTGCCTACAAACCCCGCCTCATACACAACAAGCAGGGACTAGATGTGGCGCTACAGCGCTCCCTGTACATGCATTACCTTGTAACAGGCGGCCTTGATTAATTGTACATCGAAAACGTGTCGTTTTTTCCTCAAGTGACTCAACCCTCCCAACAGTATAGTGAATTGGGCATGGGAAAGCCAGAGAGCGTTACGGTTTTAATATCCGCATATCTGCTTGGAGAATAACTGTACTTCCGGCCCCTATACATGCCATAGCTAATAACAGACTGTCTTGATGAATTGTACATCAACAAGGGAGTGTCCCGTGTCGACTGTGCCCGCAGTTTCGCACGCAAGATCAGGTATTGGGCAGAACTACGCCTTGTGGAACGATCGCACCGTTATATGATTGCTAGTATATGACTGATAGGTATGGGAGCCTCAACCACAGGCCTTGGCTACGACAGGTGTTTTCGATAATGCCATGTTTTCTAATTTTTGCTAAAGTGGAGGTATTTCTTTGGTGTTTGTCCGTAATTGTTTAAATAGAGTGACAGGATGTGAATAGGGGATGGTTAAACCGGAGACTGGCAGGATGGGAAGGATGGCTTGCATGGCCCATGGCGAGCGTTGCTAGGCACGCCGGGGACAGAAACGGGAAGTTAGGTCAAAGGTCCCAAAATAGGTTTGAAAGGCTATCTCATTTCCTGTCTTCACTTTCCTGATATGTTGCCGGATGGGAGCCAGTAGAAATTGCATAGACGGAATCAGCGAGAAGTTCGCCTAAAAATCTTTGATTTCCTGTTACGTACTGTTTTCTGGCAGAATGTAGCTTATTACCTACTTGTAACCTACTATCTGGGACTTCTCGTTGGTTTTGCATTCCCTTAGTGGCGTTTTGTGCGAATCACTATTCCTGGTTTGTTTACCCCTGCCTTCAACAACATCTCTTACTGCTGCCTTTGGGCCAATGTCGTCAATGTCAATTACAGGAAACAGAAAGCGATCTGTAAAAACCGTAACATCACATCGCCAGCCGTAGCCAGGCCTGCTGTGGAGGCTAGTGGGAGGGGAGAAGTAATAAGTCAGTCCTCATAGAGACATCACGGCGGATCGAAATGGAATATTGATTCGGGTGGAGGGTGATTTTCTCCTTTGTGTGTCTCTTGTGTGTGATCAGTGAAGGGACTAACGCCTGCCTCATGCCAGCGGAACGGGAGGCTTCAAGCAGACGTCGGGGCGGGACATCTTTGTTGATTATTTGCAAAAAAAGTGAACAAACAAAAATTTGAAGATGTCATACCTTGGAGTTTTTTTATAATTTTTGTGAGAAAATATAGAAATGCTCCACTCTCGGGCACTTGCCATCCTCGGGTTCCTGACTTCTATTCTTGTTCACTCTCTACGGCAGCAATTACAAACCGTTAGCACCCACGTCACCAAGACAAACAAAGAAACAGACCGAAAAGAATACCTCCATAAAGAAGGCTCATCATAAATTCAAGTTAATCGCACATGGACATAACGCTGACGGTCGTTGTAAAACACCTTATCAAGACAACGATGTTTTTTAGGGAAACTGTGCCTGAAGCAAAAGGGTCACTCCCATCTGACATTTCTGTTTTTATATTTCATTATTTATTGGTTTGTTTTAGACAATCCTGCTCGTAAAAAAAGATAGGCATAACATAAAAATCTACATAAACGAACAGATGGACACAGAACACGCTGCCACGGTGGTTGGTATTTTTAGCTGCAATTTACATGATTCTATAGTGATTAAGCGAAATATTATTTACTTCCAAAAGTTGTTAAAAAGGTTACAACCTAACAAAAGTAAGAGTAGACCATACGTTGACGATTTTTGCGGAGTAAAAACTCTGTTCTTCACAAAATGTACATCCTGACTGAGTAGTTACTATCTAACGGTCGTGTCACAATGTGCGCCACCTAGCGGGAGTAATGAAGTTCATAACTATCAGCCTGGTAGGATTAAGTTATTAAGAATTATCGAACTTCAGATTCTCTGTCAATCTCAAAACATGTCGGCATAACACATTAAGTTTGTGTCGACCATCATTCAGACAATTTCTGCGTACTTCACTTAAATGAATTAAGACGATGCATTTTTGAAAACCACTAAATTATCAATATCAACATTGATCAATAGCGTTTGTCGATAAGGGAACAAACTTTCCTCAAATTTCTTCTGCAGTTTTGGCCGTCTGACAACCAGTGCACGAATGAGAAGACTGTGATGATGTGTGGGTCTTCAGCACAGCCACAGGACCGGCAAACCCATCTCCGGTAAGTCATATCATTCAGGTTGGTGAATGACCGAATAACAAAGTTCTTTCTCCACAAACAAGGAGTCACATAACAGCTGACATTTTGGTGACCGTATGTTACCTTTGTAATGGCAATAATCATCTGCCACCTTCATCATTATTGCCATGAAGAAGATGAACTTTGCTTTTCAAAAACTCGTATTTTAGTTCCTCTAATGCTACTCTTACGTACTTTCACCTAGAAGTTTTATGTTAACAAATATCTCGCAGAAGATCCAACCAAATGTATGTTTCTGTATTTCACATCACGATGGGCAGATTCAGTTTCCTTAGAATAATATGCAACGCCACAAGATCCGAAATCTTGTTTTACCAGCAGTGTTTTACTAAACATTAATTCCGTGTGCACGGTGAGATAGACGTTTACACGCTTACTAATGCATGTATTCCGCCGCCCGTCTGCCGTCCCGCGTTACCGTCTGGAGGCTGAGATTACGGCCCGCCGCACCGCCCATCCCTGCAGCCGACACCTATTTGGAAACAGGCTCATAAGAGGCTTTGCGGGCGACATTACCGTCTGAGCGAAACTCGGCGATAAACCCTTTGTCATACCCGTATTAGCGGAGGATGATTTCGTCGAGTTTCTTGTTACGAGGGGATATTCTGTGCATCGCCTAAATCCGACGGGATTGGGAATAGCACCACGGCGATGATAAGCGTGGCATTATGGTCTTATTCCAAACGACCGGTTGAATGGTGGTCTACTACACTGCACGGCTCGTAACCTTTTGTGACGGCGGTGTTTAGAGTCGCACTGAAAGATATCTGAGCCTCGAACGTATTGTGGGTGTCCGCTACAAACGGTATTTGGAATCCCCTCTGCGGTGACAAAGTTGAAAATTACGGTCCTTACATACAAGCCTTCAGAAATAAAAGTATCCCTTATATGGAGACAACCCGTATGAGACTATTTTTCAGTCATGTGGTTTCTTCCTAGGTCCGAAAGTGATTTGCAAAAGGTAAACTTTTGCATCCATATGTGAACTTCGTTTCACGTGCAGAAATTCAAAGTATTTTGTCTTAAAAGCCCATCCTTATTATACAAGTGAAGGCAGGTATTATGCAAAGAAGGACGATTACCACTGTTGGTTATTGAAATGGTTTCGTCTTTACCTTTGGATATAGTGAATACCTAGATTCTTCTGAAATAGATGTCGATATATCATGCTACAAGTAGTTATCACATGACCGAAAGTGCGCTTTGCATGTACTGTCTACGATCAGACACATGTATATGGCTTGTCTTTGGTGTCCTTTGCGCGTTGGTGTGCAGACACAAATAGGCCTGCGGCAACTTGTGAATTCCGATGCCTCTCTCATAATGATAAATCTCTTCTGGAGTTTGATGGACATTCAGTGGACTGCCCAGGTCCAGTAATGGCCACCCGCCGTCACCCAGATTGCCATCACCGCGCCACCGCTATCACTGACCCCGGCACCGAGATGATGGCACAGCCGAGCAATTTCCTCCGGGGTCGCCGCCACAACTCACCAAGGCAGGGCACTGACGTCTAGATTAAACTCCGAGCAGATGTAAGAAATCTCCAGGCAGATCCCAAGGCGCCATAAGATAACATAAAATAATACACGCCCCTATGCCGGCTTCACTCCTCTACCAGCTCTTGATACTATCTTATGCTACCGTAGGATGTACTTGGATATTAGATGTAAGACTCTTTTGGTGGTGTACCTTTCTCTCCATTAGATTAATCTCTCAGGCAAACACTTAGTATTATCGTTGACGTTCAAAAAGAAGTACTCAGCAAGAAACACCTTTAAGCTCACCTTAAACCATTCATAAAACTTTTTAAGGTAAAGCCGAGTTATGAAACATAACCTTCACACATACTTTAGGGTATGATTAAAGATAAGATTTGACGCATTGACGCCTCGGCCGAAGCCCCACATCTGCTTTGAGGTTACGGGTATATTTACTCCAATACGTCAATGAAGGTTCGACATCCAGTTAAAAAGATACGCCAAATAGCAATTACTCAAGCAACTGGATTGGAAACGGCCAGACGTGTCAGGCAGAATCCACTACCTTTCGTCTGTGACACTGACAGTATTTACTCCAATATTCTGCCCTTAAAAACCCGGCTTGCAAGCAGTAGAGGTGGCGTTATTTCCCCCAAGAGCGTTGTATCTGGTGGGTTCATGAGAACTGGCCAATGGTAGATGTGGCAAAATACACAAGCTGTGCATGTGGCAAAATACACAATACGCAATACACTTAAAATATTTCTTTTTCTTTATCCGGAAGATATAGCGTCTTTTCTTTTGGAACCGAAGCGCATTTGAAATATCGGTAACCAAGCCTTATGCAAGATTATTTCCTCGAATCAATTCACGAGCTTTTCGATGCCTTGCCTAAGAACTAGTACTCCTAAGTATTCATTTTCTTCCAGTCAAGAAATATTTCTTCTTTGTCCATTGGGAGCAATATATATTTATTGTTATCAATAACTCAGTCATGCGAAAAGGCATAAAAATGCCTTAATATGCCGCACACTTGTCGAAGTCTTTCTTGCAACAAATAGATAAACGTGTTACTACGTGGTATAACAGCGTAGCCGCAGTGTTAACTAGTTTGTACTTCCTTTTCCCACCTCCAATTAAAATCGACAGTCAAACGTATTTGAGCTCTTATAAAGATTTTGAGCATCATGTTCGGGCGATCGTTACCTGTACACAGCGCGGACCGAGTCTAACTCCCCTGGCGCTCTGAGAATCGATGGACGCCGGAAAACCTTTCTGATAACTCCTCTTCGTCAATGTCCAGAATACATTGTACGTGAATCGCTAGCATCAATCTTCTCATTGCACTGTGGATCTGGTTATGAGGCCGCTCGAGTTATCTGTGTTATATTACTGCCACAATGTGGACTAAACACACGTAAGAAACCACAGAATAAGCGGAAGAGAAAAATGGCTCGAGGTTGTAACAAACGATAGACATGTTTTCAGATGCTAATATCATGCCTGTTTAAGTGCTATAGTATGGTTTCAGAATTTGAATCCACGTAAACTATGTAATAGCTGGGTTATGTATAGCTTCAATAATGCCTACTCGGCTGAGCTCGATGCTCCAGAGACTATGGAATTCGTAGGATAAGAAGTACATGTAAAGAGAACGCCTTAGGGTACATACACCAAACGATGGGCAGGTAGATACTAACATGCCTTGTTACTCTGCAGTGATGGAGTATCATCTTTCAGGAATTTGTATCCTCGTGAACTGAGATATCCGTTATATACGATATATCCAGCACCACTTAAGAATCCACAGCATATTACTGAAGAGCAAAAGCACATAACTGATTATATCGCCTGGAGGTGCGGCTAATGGTGGTCTTGTACTGAGATACTAAAATGCTTTGTAATTTTGCAGTGATGGAATGTCTGACTGGAATTCGTATTAAGTTAGATTGCGTGATATCTATGTAACATTGCTGTAATGCTCACTCAGTATCGCTCAGTAAACTTCGAAGTCCATAGAAAAATAGGCAAAGAAATGTATGACTGAAGATAGCCTGGGGTGGCCCTGTAAGATGCTAACATGATAGTTTTTCATCCTGGATTGATGATGGAGTACTGGGCCGGAATACGGAAAGGAAAAAAAAATTCCGTGATGGATGGCGGTAGGGACGCCCCCTACTCAGGGCAGAGGTCATCGGGAGGACTAACCGCAGGGATTGACCGCTGTTGATTAAAGGAAAGTAGAAGAACGCCGTGGTTAACGAAGGGTTTTATCAGGGGAACGTGAAGAGAAGATGCAAATAGCACGACAATAATGGTGGTGAAGATTCAGCTTTATTCCGGACGATTTAGCATTTTACACCATACCGTATGACATGTTTCACTACTTCAGCATCGCAAACATTACTGCAGGTCTTACACATTTGACTTATACAATACGATATGCAGGAAATTGTTAACACCAGGACGCGTGTAATTTTTAGAAAAAAGATTTTATGGTACAACTTCAACCCTGAGGAATGCAAGACAGTTTTCTGAGTAATTTTGGAAGTATTGCCGGCGTTCTGTCTCAGAGGAAAATAGTTCACTAGATCATCTCTTGAAATGTCGTGGATGTATGTTGTATTGCGTTCAGCTGTACTGTGTCAGAGATGTCTGTCGTATATCCCTGTAGATGGACGGTTCTGTCATAGCCTGCGCATGCTAAAAATCGACCAAAAAAGCATACCTACTTTGTGACAGACGAGATAAAACTACAGACGTGTTTGTCTAAAACTGAAAAATTGGAATTGCCCAGAACAGACGTGTTATTTACGACTGTTCCCCTTTCCTGGAGGCATGAGTGAGCTCTATATTTTATCAGCTGGATCGCTGTCATAAAAAGAAAAGTTGTTTACAGCGCCGGGCCGCCGCTGAATGGCTGGCGGTGGGTTTCAACTCCGGCTCGGTAATGGAAGCGCCGAGGGGAGGGTCAGGTAGAGATATGGAACCTGGGAAATAAGACATGATATTATCAGGCTATAAATCAGCTATTCCCTCTGCTCCACAGCCTAAGCTATACGCCAGTCTGGATATATATCTTGCCTTATGCGGTACGTACTTAACGGGTAACCGTAGGCTACACGACAGGCTCTACTTCGGGCGGCGTTTCATCGCGGCATTTTCGACATTCTTTATGATTTTGACGTAACCTAATACAAATACGTATAATGATACGTTTATTGCAAGTTCTTGCCCGATGGCTAATTGTAAGTGACAAAAAAATGACAAATAAACAAACAAATTACTATAGTCTAAACTCTAACCTAAACTGTGATTTATTGGGTTTGACTCTTTTTTGAGACAGTGGAAGATAAGGTCAAGTACTGTTGCTCCATAGTCCAAACTATATCCTAGATATTATGTGGTTTGTTGTCACTGTATGGATCACAATTAAGTTGTGGAACATATTCTGTTAGCCTCCAAAACGACATTGTACAGTCGCTGTGGTGTTATAGGCTATGTCAAAGTACTGGTCTCTGCTTTCTAGCAGTGTTCTTATTAATCTCCAATCTCACAATCTTTTTCATTCCACACATGACATGCTCACATCCACGTAATCATCCTCGGCATCGATCCTGACTGGTGACATGTCTCAACTTTCACTTCCTGTCAGCCTGCCGAAGAAATTTGCACACAGGTCAGCCAAACCTTCGCATCCTGCCAGTCTCTGGTAAGAACTTAGCCCGAGAACAAACTTAGACCCGTGCCAGCGGGAACAAACTTGCACACATGACGACAAACAAACAAACAAACAAACACCCACAATATACTAACAACAAAAAAGTCATATCAGAGACCCTCCTCCCCTGCAGCAGGTCTCTAATGGAGGCTACATTTCCGTCTCGTCAGCGGTAACGAGCTCAGTACGGCCGCCACACCATCGATTTACACGTCGTGCGCTGGATCTGTTACGCCTTCATTTCCCCATGCGTCTCGTGTGAGAGCGATGTCCCATCAAATCTCTACAAGCTGCGCACTGCCCGACCAAATAAATCGTTACCAGCCGCAGGTCTGGACGCACATATACGGTGTGATATATATTGTGTACAAGATCTTCTTTTTGGTACACTTGAACAAGGCTTGTGAGACTATTGAGGTTAGCCACTGGAGGCCGCGACCGCATAACGGCCCCTGAGTGACCAGAGATTTGACAGATCGCTCAAAGAATTCCATAGACAAAGGGCTGATTTGCTTTACGTTTTGTGTGGATGTTGTCTTTTAAATAAAACTTTTACACCTTGTATCAAGTTCCAGTTAGAATCCAAGGGTTACACAGATTTTATGTTTGTCGCTGTACGGTTGCGCAGCGATTGCTTTCCAGTGAAAAGGCACTTTAAGGCTACAAGTAAACAAATGAGTGATGGGGTGAGGCACGAAGAAAATATTTACAGTAGGCCAGAAGGACATTTCAGCTTTTCTTTCATTATGCAGTACTTTAATACGATGGGGCACCTCTGGTCAATAAACAGCTCAATTTACGGCTGAATAAAAGTTCATAACTTGAACTATGCGGCTCCAGATGTCTTTCTGAGGGATGACTGCAGTGTGCAAGCTGCCGGTAGCTTGAGGGATGAATCTACTCTACTATATACTATATAACTCAATTTACGATGGCTATAAAGAAGTAAGAGTAATAAAAGTATAAAAAAAGTATAGAAAAGTAAGAGTTACCCAGGGTAACAGTTTATCGAGCAAAAATTCAGTATTTCCAAATTTCATCCAGTTGCTTGACCAACTATATGTAGATAATCTTTATTGACACGACAAAAGCACAGCGGCTTTCGTAAGGTCTACATGTATAACAACTACTTATAGTACAACTAAACACACATATATGGATATCTATAGGTATGAACAAATCAACATATAGGGACTAGCATGTCATTTACACTATTGCTTCTACTGTATAGACATTCTTGGATATATTTGCCTATATGTTACCTTGCATGTTGTTTTTACCTGGCTATCTTATCTTCATCGTAATAAACTAAGAGACTTTTAGTGTGGGTTCCATGTTAAGTGCACTTTATTCTTGGCGCCATGATTAGTGGTGAGTTCTATTGATCCCGGTTTGTGCTGATCCAGTGATTGATGTCCTTGTTTGAAGAGTTAACGGTTTCGTAATAACTAAGGTAAAGACATTTCTAACGCTAGTTCACCTTTATCCACATGGCAACCTATATCCGTTGTTTACACAAACGAGATATTTAGAGATATGTAATCTACGCGAACGTTGGTTTCAAATTGCAATATTTTCATAGCATTCCAGTCCGAAACACTCGTCCGTTGGCTTGATACCTGTAAATGCTCCGATGTACAACGAATAAAGGTTACTCCGCGAATTAAGGCGAACCAGCGTTACACAGTTCTGGGCAAGTCGTTCTCTCATTTGTTTTTGATTTGCACAATGAGTATAATTGTGTGTTCGTGGCACTAGTCGTTTTCTATCATTTACGGTTATGGGAACAAAATAATAAAATTGAATTTCCCAAATCTTGCATAATGTCTTTTCTTCGTTGACTCTACAGGACGTAAAACAAGAACAAACACTCTAATCGGGTTAGTGATATTCCCGTACATACTAAATCTAAACAACATAGAAACATTCTTTCAAACATAGCACATAACGTTACAGCAAAAGTCTTTTAACAAGTCCGTACGCGTAATCGTCGAACGCTCCATTCATTCTGTAATCGGTGGCTCTACTTTTTCATACTTATGGCTCCCATTGAACGTTTTCACACATGCATCAAGTCAGCAGCTCGCATGAGGTGTCGGCTGTGTAAAGGCATTCATAATACTGTATAGGCGCGGTGAGGTACAGGTATTCCCTTCAAACCCATAATCGCTTTGTTACGGCCTTATCAGCGCTTCCGCACACCTCCAGGTAAGGCCCCTGAGACCGCCTGACGAGCTGCCTGCTGATTTCTAAATCCCCGTGGAGACCCCTGAGCCCTCGCGCTGTCGCGACCGTTGAGTCTTCAATTCTAGACCCAGGTATTTTGTAGGGGAAAGAATTAACTATGACACTGTGAAGACAGCGAATTCATAGGAGGACACGTCGACATAGAAGAGGATCACAGAAACGCTGCTCAATGTAGAGCGAAACGGGAAATCAGAGTGTTAGTCTCTGACAAGGTGACAATTAATGTGAGGAAACGTGAAAGAAATTGGCGCGTAACGCTTCTTATCATCGCATTGTCTTAATCCTTCCAAGAAAATTGCCTCAGTCATGGGACGTTAGCATATAATGTAGCAGCTGGAAACCGCTAGGAAGTACGCGTGAGTTGTTTGAAAAAACAAGTTAGATCAAAATCGTTTCTTACGAATAATGAAACATGCGAAACATGAAACAAAACTACATGTTAGAATGTAGATCAAACTGTTAAACGAAACTCGTCACAGCTATCATTTGTTTATGAATGGTCTGAAATTTGCGGCTCTACACGGTACACATGATGGCATTTCAGCACCAAGGAAGTGCCCTAAGTCTATCATAGGGGTGTCGAAACAAAGGGGTTTTGGAGCATGAAATGTCAGAACATAGGTGTTGCAACATGGTGTGTTCGAACAAGGGTGTCGGGACATATAGGTGTTGGAACTTGGGATGTCGGAATGCAGGAATATTAGAACGTGGGGTGTCTAAACATTCTGTTGCTGGAACTCGGGGTGTTGGAACATATGGAGTATTGGAACATAGGAGTGTGGGGACATGGGGTGTTGGAACATAGGGGTGTCGGATCATGAGTGTTGGAACACGGGGTGTTGGAACATAGGGGTGTCGGATCATGAGAGTTGGAACACGGGGTGTTGGAACATAGGGGTGTCGGAACATGTGGTGTCGGAACATGGGGTGTCGGAACATAGGGGTGTCGGAATATAGGGGTGTCGGAATATAGGGGTGTTGGATCTTGGGATGTTTGAACATAGGGGTGTCGGATATAGGGGTGTTGGATCTTGGGATGTTTGAACATAGGGGTGTCGGAACATGGGGTGTTGGAACATGTGGTGTCGGAACATGGGGTGTCGGAACATAGGGGTGTCGGAACATAGGGGTGTCGGAACATAGGGGTGTCGGAATATAGGGTGTCGGAATATAGGGGTGTTGGATCTTGGGATGTTTGAACATAGGGGTGTTGAAACTTGGGGTATCGGAATATAGGGATGTTGAAACATAGAGTGTTAGAGTATAGGGTGTCGGAACATGGGTGTCAAAATATAGGGGTGTCGGAATATAGGGCTGTCGGAATATAGGGCTGTCGGAATATAGGGCTGTCGGAACACAGGACTTTCCCCGAATGCCAGTGTCCCGCAATATACTTTTGAACATCGACCACGGCCACATTAACGTTAACGTCTCGCAAAGATACCTCCCACCCATTTTACCAACGTGTGATGAGTTGCCACTAAACTTTTGAAGACAGATTGTCTTTATTAACATGGACACAATTTTTACGTCCTCTCCGACCAATTTTCCATCACCGCCCGCGGCAGTTGTAGAGTCATTACCACAGAATCTCCTCAGCGATCAGACAGCGAATGAGCTAAAACCATTAACTCTCCATGATTGACAACTAAGCCGACGATCTATGAAGGGATTGATGGTCCAACTGGGTCAACAGAATGGACTGATTGAATCTGCTATACCGGGCGCTTGTGTGGGAAACTAGAGTATCTCAGAGTAGGACATATCTTGACATCTAACGTTATATATGCTTTATAGGATACGCCTACTTTGAAGTGAAATGGTTTTGCACTATATATCATCGGATCATGTTGTATCATCTCACCATGGTAGTCTATGTCTGGCTTGCCTTTGCTTTCAAAATGTTCAAATGACAAGCTTTGATCATGAGCTATCGTAATATGTAGTCATCAAAGAAGATTTCAGTGAAGTGCAGGTTTTATCTTGTTTCGTTCAAATGTATTCCGGATAGAGATAGACTGTGCACTGAAAAAAGCCTTTTTCCCTCTTTATATATGTCTCCATGAATTCTATCTTTTGGACAAGAGCTAGTTGCCGATAATGCACCTTTACGATATGATACCTGCAAATGAAATGAAGTTTCAGAGTTTTAGTAAGCTGTGAGATAAACATAATTCTAAATGTGATCTGCCAGCCTCGTCGTGTTTTTTTCGTCGTGGTTACGTCAGAAATCTGAACAAATGAAGCTTATATTTGTTGACATTCCATTATGGCAAGTACAGGGTATGACTCAACGCTACACAGTGGTTCTCTCTTGTGCCAAATCCTCCTAAAGCCACACATGCCTCCTCGCATTACACGATGGTAATACATGAATACTGCGGGAGATTAATATGGTGTTAGAGTCATTCAATATGGCCATTGTCTAGCCAAACGCGTTCCAATTTCCCCAAAATATAATATCCGTCGGCAGAAAAAATCGATATGATGAGAGATATGACAAGATGATATTTTGCGGAGAGTGAAATTAATCCTCCAGACTAACCGCGTCCATATCAAGTAGGCAAGATGGCGGCCCGGGCGCCATTTTAAATCCCATCAGGCGCCGGGGCATGAAAGATGCCTAACTTTGACAGCGACACCGTCCAGCCTGGTAAGCATTCTCGTTTGGCTCTATTAAAGATCATGGCTTTTTCTTGTAACTTATGTTTCCATCTGGCTGATTACTTCTCAATTCTGATTAACTGATTACTTCTCAATTCTGATTAATGCCTTGAGTAAAGTAATTGAAATCAAGCCGGTAGAATTTCCCCGGTGTGCTCTAATGATCTTAGCGGACGGGCACCGCATAGTAGAGATACCGGGGCGCTCCCGATGGAATGGTTACCAGGATAACAGTATAAGGCGTGTCTCCTCTTTCCGCGCTATGTTTGTACACACTACGGTATACATACATCGCAAACTGGGTCATTTCTCTGGGGGGTCCGATAAAAGAGAAACTGCAGACCTGGCGACGTTTGAAAAGACCTCGTAAAATGTTCTATTATCTTGCTTCACAGAATCAGTTATTTTGCACGTTAAATAATTTAACTTCGCTGCACTCCATATGCGACGTGAAAAGTAAGGTTATTACCTTCTGTGCGTACCTATCGATAATCCTATAAATTAATTTGTGCCTGAATGTCTCAGCACCGAAATCCATAGCTGGACATCGTTACATTTACTACTGCTTAATTGATACATTGTAAATGTGTACACTTTGTACGAGCTGCTTTAATGTGGCTCAAACAGGTTGGCTCGTTTTTAACGACAGCCGGAGTGCCAACATCGGCGTTTTCATTGATCTCTGAGCAGATGTACGACTCCCTGGTCTTGCAGCATACCATACAACGTTCTAGGGGCGAATAAGCGGGTTAATGGTTTCAACTGCGCATGATGTCAAGTTGAACGCCCGCAAGACAAGCAAAGCACTGTTTACAAATTTGATGTCTTCACATTTGACACAATACCCATGATGCAGTTCTGTGCATGCGCAGTTGGAGCCATGAATCCTCTTATTTCGCTGCAAACGGGTGTGATAAGAGAAATTCACTCGCATCAAGAGACATCTACGGAGAGCTGGGAAAAGACGGAACGCTTTCATGCTAAAAATTGTATCAAATCATTCACAAACGAAATTTCCAGACATTAGTATCATCTTCAATTGACCCAATATGACCTGGAATGTCTGTAGATGAACAATCCCCGCTAGCTTGGGGTAAAATTATTTTAACCTCCAAGTCGACCTTTACAGTTGCCATCATCATCCACAGTGCTGTATTCAAATAATTACGGACTCACAAGAACACAAACATTCAGACACACTGAAAATAAGTTGTCTGTAAACAGAGGCAAATATCGCAATGTAAATAAATCTCCATGGCGTTATGTAATCCTGCAAGTAACGTGACTGACACTTCGATTTTGCCTTTCCTAGGCTTACGACGTGGCACGGCTTTCTGTCTCTACTTATTTAGTCTGATTGATGTATGACAGAAGTATTGAGCCTTACAAAAGGAAGACGAATAAGTCTTCGACTAAAGTCAAGCTAACAGAATTATAATTTCACAAAGAATGTTTATATATAACTCTAAGACTCGCGCGAATGTTTAACGTTAGCGATGTACTGTAACGTACCATATCTCTTTTGACACATGGCAGGCCAAAAAGATAAAGGCGAATCTAAATCAGAAAAGAAATCAAAACAGCGACTATCGCATACATTTTAGATACCCCTAGACCTGTAGTGTTGCTTCGTCGTAGACATCGCGGCATATGCGTACTGCCACCATTCATGCACACCTCATAAGGATAAGACATTTCCTTACATACTAGTATCTGTTGAATGACGTGGTCACTACAGCCATACAGATGTAGCTCTTTACAGCCTGATCCGGCCATCAATCAAGTGACGCACAAATATCTGTGGAACTTTGGGAAATTGAGCGCAGGGTTTCGTACGACCTCCTTATCTGTAACCACGCCATCAATTCAGCGTACCGGCACTCCAGTACGCAAAGCCTCGCCCGCGGCCGTTACATTATACTTCACCCTGCCTGCAGTGCCAGAGGCTCTGGTAAACCGGGCTGAGGTTTTCATTCTTGTAGGCGTGGCCTCTTACCAGCTGTCAGCCCATCACACAAGCGACTTACCTGAAAAATCGGCTATT
>NC_049985.1:10706461-10708514 GCF_000003815.2 Branchiostoma floridae | reverse complement strand
ACTTAACATGACTTTCCTCACTTTACTTTAGGTGAAAATGAGTACCTAACTTCGGTTAGGGCTGCCCCTCGGATAGGACGTTTAATGGAGGTCTTGTTTGAGGAGAACCACACCTGGATCAGGTTAAACAACCCACCACACTTATTAAAAAGAGAACAGGTCCTTCCCGGTGTGAGTGGTCCAAAACCTATAGTCATAATTGCTGTTGTCTTGAGTTAGAACCAAACAGCAGCCGCTCCAGACCCTTGCAATTTAGCCCTGCCTATTGTAAGCTCCTTACAATTAAGCACCTTGCTGCTAAGAAAGAGTAGTCAGCCCGCCCAATATACATTATCAACTCAGATGTGACAAAATCATAAAATAACATAAATGGTTCTTGTAACACTATATTATATACATATTCCTAGACTATATTGTCTCATTTCAGATGCAGAAAAGCTAACTTAGCTCCAAGAAAGCCCCACCCCCATGCAGTAGGAAACAGAAAACTGGTGAGTGTTGTTTTTTGATTGATTGATTGATAATTACATTAATGATTGAAAAGAAAACTGAGTTATTTTTATAAGAAAATAATGTGACATTCTGATTCTGAATCATGCAGATTTGGATTCACTTGGATTCAATCAAAATACATTATCATCCTGTGCATCATCCTTTGTAGACTCTGCCAAACATCTGAGTTAAGTCTTGTTACAGGAGTGAAACTACCATAATAGAAACCACTATGTACAGTCTGGTTGTGTTCTATTTTGCCATAAGCTTTTAATGACTTCATAAACACTATCATAATGCCTACTGATACTATTGATAGCAAATCAGCACCAAGGACATCTACCCCCTTCACTTCAGACAAAGGTTGTATTTAAGTCATTCTGTTGATTCCTTGGTGGCCTGCAGGAGTAGTTTTCTTTCTGACCTCTTGATTGGTACAAGATCCATAAAATGAATGGATGTTTTCATGTATTATTATAACCTCAGCACTTAATTTTTTTGCTGAACATGCATAAATTGTCGATTGAAAAGAAGACTACAGTTACAGTTCTGTAAAAAAATCTGATCACTTGAATTTTGCCAATGATCAATAATACTATGCTATGACTTTGTACAAAACTAACAATACACATGTATCAGTTGTGGATAACAGAAAATTGACAGATATTGATATGACAGGAGGTATGTAATTCATAAGAGCATGCATACATAATGTGACCCATCTAATCTACAGTGCTTATACACATGTATCATGTCAGTGCATGCCTTATGGCAGATTTTTTGCTGATGTAAGATGGACTTAACAGTTACCAGTTTGCTATTGCTTGTGAGTGTAGCCTCTCCCTGCACATTTTCATTTTACTTGTCAGGAATCAGCTGCACCTTTCTACATCAAAAACAAACAAACCTGTCTACCAGTGATGCAAGGTATACAGCAGGTGTATCATCAGCAAGAGCCATTCTTCAAGCCTCTCTCACCCCAGCAACAGGAGCGCCAGAATAGTTTCTTCAAGATTGGCACAGACCAACAGGAAGTGGAGATGGAATCGCTCTCACCCATGCGGTTTGGACAACAGGTACACAGTGGGGAGCGCCTGACAAGCCTGCATTCTCGCCTCCAGAAGGAGGCAGAAAAGATCAACAAATGGAAGCATCAGACAGAGATGCAGATCCAACAGAGGGAAAAGAAGATACAGGACACACAGCAAACCATTGATTCACAACGCAAGTCCATCCTTGAGCTACAGCTTCAGAATGAGAACCTCAGCTCCAAGCTGCAGGAGGAGATAGATGGCCGCGTGGAGATCATGAAGAAGATCACTGCCACTCGAGACATGTGCTACCTTCTCAAAGACCATGCAGCTAATGTTGAGGAGAGGATGGGGAAGTGTGAAGCCAACCGTGATGAGCTACAGTCTCTACAACAAGACACGGTGCTCCAACTCCAAGAGCTGACAGCAAAATTCAACAACCTTCGCATCAATCATACTGAGGCAGAGAAAGTTCTCGCCAAACAAGTGGAAAAAAGTGAGAGTGAGCTCAGGCAGGTCAAGTGTGACTA
>NC_049985.1:10689100-10706361 GCF_000003815.2 Branchiostoma floridae | reverse complement strand
TGGAGAAAAGGCTAGAAGCCTTGATGCAGCAATGTTCAGAGAAGGAGATGGAAATCTCAAAGCTCACAGATGCACTTGCAGGTAGGCAAGCTCAGCTTAGCGATTTGGAGCAACAGTGCAGCATGCTGGAGAAACATGTTGCAAAGCTGGAATGTGAGGTCAAATCTCTACAAGATCAGCTGCAAGAGGCAAGTGACAAGATCTTCAGCAAGGATAAGGAGATGGAGAAGATCTCAAGTGTGTTGGGTGACACCAAGGCACAGCTGCAAAAAGCGTCCACTGATTGTGAGCAACTTGAATCACACATTGGAGTGTTGAAGGAACAGCATTCAATCGAAGTGACCAAGATAAGTCATCAGCTGGATACAGTAGAGGAAAAATTAGATGTGGAGAAAACTAAGACAAAAGACTTGTCTTCCAAACAGCTCAGTGCTGAGCAAAAGATTGGTGAGTTGCAAGCATCAATAAATGAGCAACAGAAAAAGTATGAAAATCTGATAGAGCAAAAGTGTAAAGTGGAGGGAGAAAAGGCAGAAGTTGAGGCTGAAGGGGTATTGTTGAAGGAAAATATAATCATGCTTGAAACGGAGCAGAAGAATATGAAAGAGCAATTGTCACAGCTGCGCGCCGCAATGGCAGTCGTAACAGATGCAAAAATGCAAGCCGAGGAACAGTTGTCAAATCTTAAGAAAGAAAATAAGTCAACAACAGACGAAGTGAAAGTGCTTACCGAGACAACTGCTGCGAGGGATAAGGAAATCAGGAAATTGCAAGACGACTTGAAAAAGGCTGCTGAGCGTCAAAAAGATGCAAAGAAGCAAGAGAAAGAATTGAAACAGCAACTGAAGACCAAAGATACCGAAGTAGACAAGACATCCACAAAGCTTAAGAAAGTTCAGAGTGATCTCGAAGAAATCCAGAACCTGATGAATTCCTTACAGAAAGACAACGAGGAATTAAAAGAAAAGTTGAATGCAGAAGAACAACAACGATCCACACTTCAGTCCTCACTTGATGAAGTCAACCAAGAGAAGATCTCTTTAAATGACACATTGAAACAGTTAGATGAAAGTCTTAAGGCACAAGATAAAGAGGCAGTGGGGAAGATACATCAACAACAGGAGAATACCAAAGCCCTTCAGACTGAACTTGACAGCAGCAAGAAGTCCATGACTAAACTCGAAAACCGCGTGAAGGTGCTAGAAAAACAAGTGACAGAAAAGACAAACAAAATAAAAGACCTTCAGCAAGACAACAAAACCGTGAAGAAAGAGCTTGGTATTCACCTTAAGCTGTCAACTGGATTTGAAGAAAAGGCTAAGGCCTTTGAGGAAGAGATCGCACAGATGAAAAAGGAAGCTGAGGACATAAAGAAAGAATTGTCCACCGCAAAAGATGAAGCACGACGTGTGACGACGGATAAAGAACAAGTTCAAGCACATTGTGAGCAGCAGATTATGGAAATGACGGCCACGCTGGAAAAGTACAAAGCCGAAAACCAGAAGATTGTGAACCAGAAAGACAAGGAGATCGAGAAGATGAAGAAAGAGCACCAGTCCTCAAAGAAACAGGAGGTGCAGGTGGGTGACTTAAGGTCGCAACTGCAAAGCGTGCAACAGCAGTTAGAAGACGTGAAGAAGGAGAAAGACGAGATCACCAAAGGACAGAAGGAGTACCAACAGCAAGTTGACACGCTGAGGAAAACCATCGAAGATAAAGAAAGCCAACTGAAAGAACTTAGAGCAGATCTTGAAAAAGCCAAAGCTGATGCTATCCCGCCTACAACTCCAAAGAATTATTCAACTCCAAAGAATTACTCAACCCCAAAGATCAACGCTCCTCCATCTGCCACTCTGCATCAGAGACATACCGCACGCAGAAACATGTCTCGCAAGGAGAATGTGCCGAAAACAGATCCTATGGTTCCCCTGGCTGCATCAACCCCAATCCAGAACAAGACTCCCCTACAACGGATCATCAAGCGTCCCGAGAGCGAACCGAAGAAACGCCGAGTCGCGTTCGACATGACGGAGAAGACAGTGGAAATCTCGATGGATGGCGGTGACTCGGAGGCGAACTCGTCCACATCCGAACTAATGGAGTTGGACCCGGAAGACCTGCTGTCTGGAAAATCTCGTGGCGATCAACAAGTCCCCGGGCAAGCATCACTCCAGCTTCATAAGTCTCCTTCCCACGGGATTCTCAAGTCACCCGCTGTCGTCCGCAAGTCACCTACTGCACGGTTCGGAGCCCAAGCTCGATCGTCACCTGCAACAAAAGCGTCGACACCACGTGGAAGTAAATCCTACAAAGTCCACATCTCCGACTCCTGGGGGAAGAAGAACAAGAACGTGAAGCAAGGGCCAACCAAGACGACGCCGAAGCCTAACAAGGAGCAAGCAAAGAAGAGAAACAAGCCGTCCGATAGAGGAGAGGACCTGTCATGGTTCGAGTCTGATACTGTTTTTGGCTTCTTCGAGTGAATACCTTTAAAAGACGCATCCTTTATGCTCCACATATGAGCAAACTACGGTTTCAGTTTGTAGTTTCAAGTTCCCTTTAACCTTTTGAGAAACAAATGTTTTGCGTTCATGTTTTAGTAACGATATTAAATGAAATACCGTTGCAAAGCGTATATGATACGTGTGGTTATCTCGGTTTCTCACTGCTCTTTCGTGTACGTTTATAGCGATATGTTAAGCTGACGTTCTTAAGTAAACCATTTTGATATGATTTTCATATTTTTAATCATATCAGTGTTTAACAATGAAATGTTTGGGCACGTCATAGCTACGAAGTCTTGAATCTGAAATTCAAAGGTTCCTGAATGAGTTTGCGCCGTCAAGTAGCAGAGTTCGAATGTTTTAAGAAACTATAGAAATTTATTAACTATTTATTAACTCTAGATAAGCTATCTATTGAATGGAGAAGTTGACTGTGTGATGACTAATGTTATCTAATATCATTTAATGGACAAATGCAATTGTTTATAAAGCATTCACGGTCTTTTTGAGCTGATTGGTAATTGTTTAAACCCAACGTCAATTATGCCATTTATTTCATTCCGTATTTGACGTGTGTATGTTGCACGTATCATTATGGCGAGATGTTGTTTCAAGACTTGTAAATGTTATTTAAAGACTTGTAAATTGTTGAAATTTCTGCCAAATCTGTTCCCTGTTCAGATATGAATATAGTTTACTTTTCCGGAACATCCATGTCCTTTGTCTTTCATCCGTGTAAAGTTCTACATTTACACCAGTCGCATAGGCACCGATAATGCTTCGAACAACGTTTTACAGAGAACTCTGTATCTGTGGAGTCGGCTAGCGCTAATTTATGACTTCGTCTCACGTGGGTAATTTCCTTGGTGGCGCCGAGAAGGGAGGGTGCTCCGAAGTTTATCCCAACAGTTTAATAATTTTCGCAATGTTTTCGCGACCTCCATATGGTCCAACTATGCGGTAATTAACCCCTGAATGCACCCCGTATTGTCAGCGGCCAGCGCGATGAGGCATCCCAAAGAACGGAAGAAGGCCTGCTCATTTATCATACTTCAAATCGTGTCAGTTTAATTGGTCAAGGCTCCACGAGGAGCGCGCCAACAATGGCTGCGCGGGAAACGTGGCTTTTCTGAGGCCCACCACTTTAGCGTCGGGGACTGGAAATGAGAGGGCGGATCGCCAGCCACTGAAATCACTGACCCACGCAAGACCCCATTAGGGCAGACCGGTCTGGCAATGGGTCGGTCTTCGGGCAGAAATAACGTTGGTGGACGGTGGACTGGTGCTTTCGCTCGTGTATCCAGTACATCGGTTAACGTTGATTCTTTAAACGCCATCTGTAATGGCAAAGTTATTCAGTTTAGACTTTCAAATTGGTTACCTTAAGAACAGAAGACACCTCTGCTGCCACTATCCCATTGTCACCACCGACTTTCCAAAATGCGTCTTTTGCCTTATCAATGACAATCACGTCCTTTTCATTTGTGAAAAGTCGTGGCGAGGTAGACACGAATTCTTAGTTATTATTTGATTCGTTATGACACGTTGCCTGACAACATATATCCAAGCCGACTTTGGACTATAAAGTTCCCAACCTGTCTTTTATCCGTTTCCTGTTCTCTTAGTTCATTTGTGCCTAGTGTATAACACAAGCCAGAGCTTTTTATTTGATAGACACCGTCACTGCAGGACGTAGCAAAGTTCTACAATAATGTGACGTCGACAATATGGACACAGACAAAACCGGCATTTAAAGTGACACCAGAATAAGGGCACATCTCTTTTGTCCAAGATGCGAATGCAAAACAATGACTCTATGAACATTAATGTCGTTAACACTAATATAACTTTAGACATTGAAGCCGCATTAGTTGGTGCATTTGCATGCAGCTAATGTGCTTTCTATTCTTCTGTACGCTGGACATAAATATATGTTTGGATAAGGACTGGCACCAGCTGATGAGAAATACGACAAAGGGTGAAGCGACCTTCTCTCCATTAAGCGACCCGTCTAGTGCCGAGCGAACGGCGTTCTGATTGTTCTCTTCGCTTTGACGATAAGAGATGAAGACGTTGGAGGGCGGCCAGTCTGCGAAGTTAATAAAGAGGAGTACATTAAGAATAGAAAGACTGTTGGCTGCAGTTGTATACCCTCGGGCACAGACACGCACTGACGCCACAAAGTATGTGTCTGGTGCGACGTTTCACCAGATATCTGTCAACGAAAAGAAACGAAAAGAGTTCTTAAAATTCTTGTAAACATTGCTGTTTATAGAGAAGCGCTTCCTCTTTTTGTTCCACTCTATGTTCAGTGATGTATAGCATCTCTCTGGTTGGTAGGTTTTGCATGCTATCTGGTTCTGAAATCGCATTACCTGGCGGCTGTCACAATGAGGACACCCACTGAGCGAAATCAGTGTCCGAAATCACAGGCCGCTCATTTACTGTCGCTGTGCAAGTGGAAGATATATAGAACATGTGCTGCTTTTGAAAAAAAGGGAAAACGAGGGGACGGCTCCAATGATATGTCCGTTGTTTGACTGAAGGCTAGTCTTCTTGAATCTTAACCTTTTTGCACCTTCAACTTGTGGCTTGTGTTTCCAAACTTCACAATAGAGCTAATCATGTAGAAGGGGTAATCCGTAAGTAACTTCCTTTTACATGTGCAGGGGTTCATTTAGATGGGCTAAGCTGAAAATTGGTCCGCACAGGACAAAGCTGTCCAACGGCGCTATTTTTCTCTACTCACAGCATAGCGTGCACGATTTTTTCTCGCCATTTTTTCTGATATAAGGTGAGCTGTTTTCTTTCCTTTAGATTATTTGGTTCGTTTTTGTAAGTTTGTATCTCTCGTGCAAGCAATAGTGTACCTTGCCCCACAGTATAGTTTACAGTAATTGTAAGTAGCCGGCTCGTGTTGATGGCTGCACTTACAGCTAGATGATCCAATTTGCGAAGTGAGATGGCAAAATGTGATAACGGTTGGAACTGCAGACGTCCCGTGTCAGCCTGCTGTCATTGAAACTCAACGATCCGCGCTTGACACGATTACATGTACGTAATCATGGTATTGTAGTTTCAAAACTGATGACAACTACTCTTCTTAAACTTGTAAATCAGACGTACCGGTGTGCCTATCTAAAATCGAAACTTTTCTGTATGTTATGTCGGTACCTTCGCTTTGTACACCACACTCAGCTGTGTTATCTATTAAACTGATTACCTATAGTAAAAGTGATCGTTGAGCATTTGCAAATAAAGCGCCTTTTCAGCTATGGTCGATTTTTAAAAGCTGGTCTGCACATTTAAACTTAACGACAGAAATCATTTATCTGTAGAATTTGTCGTTGTAATTTTCGGGAATATCAATGCTCGAGTTTAATTGTATTAATTGTATGTGTTCTTAAGTAAAGGCCGTTCAAACTTAAAATGGAGGAAAGTGATATTAAGACCAGCAGTGGTTCGTGAATTGTCACCATAACATGTTGTCTTTCATACCCATCAAACTACACCATCAAGAAGAGAATTAAGATACAATTTTGTTGACAGCATCTACGAAAAAAAGATCATTTACAAATTAGATAAGATGTTCGCAGTAACGCAGTGGTCATGAGTGGGACTAATCTTTTTTTTGTAGAGTCCTTTTTAAACATGTTCGTTAAACCGTGAAATCGGTAACCATAGCAACTCACCGATTTTACCTCTGAGTGACTTCGCCTGGACAAGGCTTCTTCCTTCCATGGGAACGGGTCGTCCTTATCTATGATCTCCGTGTAGCGAGACACCTTCGGCGCCTCGGGACAGGTGATGCTCACTCCCGGTTTGTTAGAGATTACAGGGCGGAGGATCTCGGTGTAGTAGAAACATACGTATGTCTCATTGTCTCAGCACGACGTCCTGTGTTTCCCCTTTTTTCTGCCTCGGCTTTTCCATGGGAGAATCTCGCGTCAAACAATGCTCCGCCTCCCTTGAACGATTTCAGCACTACAACCACTGTCCTCTTGTTGTAATATATGGCTATGTGCAGTAGACGGTAAAAGCGAAGTATACATGTTTGCAGAAAAAAGTCATAGAGTAACTTTAATCATGACAATTATTTCCACTATTTGTGTAGACACCCCACGCCCACCCCTCCCCCTGTACGCTATAATTACTACTTGACGAGGAAAGAAGATGGGATTTTGAGGAGGACGGCGCCCGATTGTGTCACTTGTCAGGACAGCTATATTGATGAGCATGAAGCATTTCTTGTAGCTTCTTTTAGAAGAATATATCTGTTTCATGTCTTTGTGTTAAGCGACCTTTTTCGTTTCTAAAATTACAATATGGCATTGTCTTCGACTCTATTACAAAATGGCATTGTCGTCAATTCTATTACGAAAGTGTCCTTCCTGAAATAGGCAAGCACAAAGTAAAAAAGATAGTGTAAAAAATCTGCAATTTGTCGATAAACCATCATATTTTATTCGTTACTTACATCCAACGAAAGGTAGTCTTGATTCTCTGTACGTGCCGCAGTGCTCTAGTCAAATTGGGCTCAAGGAAACACCTGACAAACTTCCCCTACAAAATTCTCCCGTTTGCAAGTAGGAGTATACACACTGCCACAACTGGATGACTGTTTTCCACTGCTATCTTGCACGTGCCCACGAATCGTTCACCACTTTGCTTGCAATTAAAACAGACGAGAGCAAAGACGAACAACACAAAATCCACGTCAATACGGGAATAAAAACAAAGCGGTAGTCCCAGAACACTTACATTGAGCGAGCAAGTCCGTAAATTAACTTCATCTCGTAATCTACAAGTGTCATTCAGGTTAATGATCTAGATCATCTTCTGACCAGAGACAACAACTGCATCAAAGGTCTGGAGAGAATAATTACTTAAATCTACCCCCACAGTCTGTAAATCAATCAAACTGAGATCACAGGATCGCATTTATCTGTGCTCTCTTTCCTGTTTAAGTGCCGTCTACCCTACCAACGGATCGTTAGCCTCGCTACGGTCCAAACGGAAAACAAAAGGACACAAACAACACGGAAAGATGGATGGCACGTGTGTGGGTATAATTTATAATGCCGCCTTTTAACAAGGGGCGAACGGTAACGCGCGCTGTGCACATCATCAGACAATATCAAAGACAAAGGGTTACTTAGTGTCGGTACATTTAACACCAAGGTAATTGATTTGTGTCGGATGTTTGCCTTTTTTCTTAAAGAATGCTACATCTTCAATGAATTGTGGTCAATTTCATCCTCATATGCATTGGCCTTGTTGCAGCCTCGGGATATACTAAAGGCAAATTTAAACACGTTTTCTCTCGCATGTTGTGTTAATTTTTCCCTAGCTCTTTTTCGCATTATTGTGGACCAAGAACGCAGCATACAACGTAGCCAGAATAAGAATACAAAAATTGAACCACGTCTTTGTTTCCAATATAGAATGCATTTGTAGAATGCATTTGTTTCCAATATAGAATAGGCTGTCTTCTGTGTCATCTATTATGTTACCACACTGAAAAACAACAACAAAGTCTTGCCATGTCCTTTCGTGTATACATCTACTCTAAGTTCTTTTAAGTAACCTTGATGAATTTCTTCTTTATTTTGTGAAGACACCATTTCGTCCGTTTCCGCAGATCTTTTTGTCAACTAAAACAGTCTTCACAGAAAAACATATAAAGACTTCATTATGGCGATGATGTCTATTATGTACCCTGAACAAAGAAGCTATCGAGTGAAACAAACGAATTTGTGTGTCCCGATCAAATTGGCTGGTACCCATTTCTAAAGATGGAACTTAAGACAGAAAGAGACAAACATGCTTTAAGTTTCGTTGCCCTAAACATGGCGACATGATATCATAGTTGACATGATATCATTTTCATACATAAATTGCGTGTATAAGTCACGATGGCTTGATACAATTTACTATCACTAGTACCTTGCTAAAAATTCGTTCGAACGAAATATTGACAAAGGAAAGGTTTTTGGACGACGTCGCAATCTAAAACATTGTTATCTACTAGTCTCTATCAGACTTCTTGAGTTGCTGGTAAAATTGCAATTGGCAGAATAAGTTGCCACAGCTGATGATCATGCTGTATATCTAGAGTTGTATGGTGGCAAAGTGGTTTAGCGAATTCCTTCAACAAATTCAACATTTTTGCACGATTTTCCCCTGAACCCAAGTAGTCTCGTAGAGATCAGTGATAATGTATATATGCATCTCTAAGTCTATACTCTACAAAAGAGAAGAAAATTTGCCCCCAAACAGACAAGCCAAAAGAAAAGGTCTACCCCTTACAAACACGATTACCGCGCCTGCGCGTCAACAAAACCGCCCCTGCCCGTTGTTTACCTTCTCCTGCCATTCATGCTCGTTAGACCGTGAAACGATGTCTTCCAAGTATAAATGATAATCACTAAGGTAGGCTTTGATGAAGTCTGCGGTTTTGGCGCGAAGTCTATAAACCGCGTGGCTCCCCTTCAAGACGCCTTGGCTGGCGTAGAGTCTATAATTCCGTGAGGTGAGGTCAGAAGGCAGTGCCCTAGAACTCCGGGTGGTGTCGCCGTGCCCTCCACAGCGCGTGCCGTCCTCACTCCTACTGGATGAAATCCTCGCCAATCGACGTAACATTGTGCGCACATGAGGCGGAGACAATACCGTCGGGCCTGTATAGCACCCAGGAAACCTTTCAGGGATCAGATGTCCCTTGTATAGAGGGGGCCTCTATTGCTTTCGTTGGGTGACGTTAATTGTATGCAGCACCGAATGAAGAGATACGTCGCGTCGAACGCCTTTGTGAAGTCCACGTGAGCAGTAAAGGTCCGAGCAGGTATAAAAGCGTGGCAAGAACTGAAACTTTGTTATTCCGTGTTTTAAACCTCGTGGGTGCACTTCGTGTTAGTGATTTCTTTTTTTTCATTGGCAAGGGCTCTCTTCGTATTTTCTCACACGATGTCGCGATCTTTCCTCGTGGATTCACTTATTCAAAGGGACATGTCACCGAAGTCGACTCAAGCGACGGCGTGCGTCGGGCACCGAGGCCCCCTCAGCCCGCTGACGGCGGCCCAGCTCGGGCTGTACCCGCGGAAGGACGCGGCGATCTTCGGACAGTGTCTCCTGTGTGTACAGGCGACCACCAGCCCCCCGACGACAGGACACAGCCACTTTGGCGTGCCGAGAACATCCGTGCCCACCACCGTGCCTTCCTTCGCGTCCAACCTGCCCACCACTATGCCCACCCCCGCACTACAAGGCATCTCCTACGCCATCTCCAGGCATCACACACCGGCCACATCAGCCTTTCTCAGCCTACCTTTCCCCTCTGGTAAGTACAGAGATGTTTTTCTACATTTTCGTTCTGAAAATATATTGAAAACCCATTGTTCGAGTCTTAGAAATAAATCTAAAGTCAGTAACTGTTTCTGGCAGAAAATTGCCATTTTTGCATTGCGGAGCGTGACATTAGTGGTGTTTGTGTGGTTATGGTCTAGTTCGCGGGGAAGCATTGTGTCGGACGGTCTCGCTTTGTTAGCGCGAATGCTACAATATGGTGCAATTACCGATATCGCCATGGTCCGGGCTGTTATCGCTACCTCCACATGCCTGGACGGACTTCAAGTTTCCAATTGTTCTTCTTCTTCAGACGTTCTTATCTAAAACCATTGATTCTTTTTTTAAATCATTTGATGAGAAAGCCAAAGTATGTATGAATTATATCATAGCTATTTTTCTGCTAGTCTCGTTCATATACTTGGACTGATTTCGAGGGGAAAGAAACGCAAAACTTAATTTCATAGTTTTCTTTAAAAATCCACTAACATTGATTACATTTATATCTATTTTTATTATAACATTTTCATATATTCTTTTTATGATCCCAATTGTAAGCGTGCTGCTAAAAGCATTACCAAGTACACTAAGTTCAATACTGAAAATCACAGATAGAGAAATCAACGATATATAAATACTCTTTGAAAGTAACCAGTACTTGAAAGAAAAACAAACACATCAAAAGTTACTTAACTCGTAACCATTTGTGTCTATGATGTTCAAAAACAGAAGAATGAAAGTTTTGTGCATGGCCCAGTCGTGTTCGTCGAGTGTCAGCCACATGTCTTTGTCCTCGGAGATCGAAGCTGGCATGTATACGTACGTACTGCTTACCGTTCTGGCCTGCTGCCAACAAATATACCAAGCTAAAGCTATGAACAATCCGCTGCCATATCGACGAACGCTCAATAACACAACGTAACGCCAGATCTATATTTCAAATTCTACACTTATCTTTTTTTTTCAAGCAGACGAAACTACATCAACAAAAAGCTTGCATGATTTGGATCGGTATCCCTTATATTGTTTGATGCTCAAGGACAGACCATTTTTGCCACAGATTTTTGGGAGTAGATACATGTAATTCAGATCTAGCCTGACAGCCAAAGTCGTAAAGCATGACAATACCAGATATATCATACCGAACATGCGCTGACATTTTTACAACCTCAAATAAACATTACACGAGACCGAAATTATTTTTTCACAATATGAACAGGCGGAGCTTTGTGTTCACCAGACATTGGTTTTCAATACGTGGTCTTTCAACATCCATAGGTGGTGCGGCTCTTTGTTTTCATTGGATTGAAAGACAAGATACTCACGGGTCATCATCAGTAGCTAATTGACCCTTAATTACTTCGGAGTCATCTTCAGCAAATAAGCATCTCTTGTCCACAATAGAAGATGCTTTCCATTTGCTGTGGTGTAAGCGGATTATACCTGCTAATGTGAGACAAAGAGAAAGTACATTGTCTTCTTTGTTGAGAGGTCACCGTTACCTATGGGTATCAGAGCATGTTTCAGACTTCTCAGACGTACTAGATCTAGAGCAGCAGTTATGATATTGCAGCTTCTCTTGTGGCTTTTTTTGCCTTTATCTGATTACATCTGCGTTTTGTTATCTTCCGTGTTCAAAATCATTTGCCTCCTAAGCCATCAAAACATTGTCGCAATCTGTACATGCTAGCCAACAAATTGCAAGATGAAAACGTAACTAAAGCTTATGATCAAAATTCGAATTTGTGATGTTTGTATTGAACGGTAACCTCTCAAAGAAGAAGCTTTTCTTTGTTCTGCATTTTTGTAAAGACAAGCATGCATCATTCGCTTGCATCACAAAGCAAATGGATGCTGCTCTTCTATTGTGAACAGGGGATCTTTTTTGTGGAAGCTAGGGTCTAGTGGTAGTAGGGAGGCCAGAGTTCCTATCTATCCGTCGGCGCTCCTTCGCCGTCTGCCCGCCGCCGACTCGCCGTCTCCTACCGTACAATTCCGATTTAACGGCCCGGCCCTGCCCCGGGGGTGAACGGCGAGCCGATAGCGGTGCACCGGCACATTTTACACATCAGTATGTCCCGCAACAGGTGACTCTCTTCCCATCCCATCCAACACAACACAACAAGGACCTCCCTTCATCACCCCGTATTTACACAACACCCTACATACAAGCATCTGGGTTCCGAAGTCTCGGGGCCTTGAGCGATCGGAGATTGACCAGAATATAAATGTAGTTGAGACGATGGATCGTGTTCCGACCACCCACAACAAGGCATGACTTGGAAACTTTAATTGGTGAATTACGTTCGCTGATATCATTCTCAGAAAAAAACACGGCTGTCGACGTCAAATACATAGAGAAGGTTGCTTAACCGCCAAGCAGATGTTGGGGGCAAATCGTAACAATTCTGACACACAACCGCTCTAACGGTAGTCAGAAAAGGTTACGAATGACTTGCGATTTCCCTTCTAGCATCTGCTTGAAGAATAGAGAAAGTAGGTGCCCACTTTCAACTAGAGACTTTGACCACTGAGCGACTCAATATTTTACTCAATGAATTTCATACTTTGTACCATTTGTTGCCTTTTAAATAATACTTTTGCGTCGTTTATCATATTTCAATTGTAAAATCAAGGGTCACACAAAGACAATTATTGTCACTCAACCGTCGCTCAACGATTTCCGTCTGGTTGGTCTTTATGTATCTAATACGTAATATGAAGCTGAAGTTCAAAATGAAAGCCTGACATCTATTCATATCTTTCAGGAGTGGCATCAGATGGTCTACCCCGAGACAGCCGACGCATGCGCACAGCCTTCTCCAGCACGCAGCTCCTGGAACTGGAGCGGGAGTTCGCCTCCAACATGTACCTATCGCGCCTGCGCAGGATCGAGATCGCCACGTTCTTGAACTTGAGCGAGAAGCAGGTGAAGATCTGGTTCCAGAACCGCAGGGTCAAGCACAAGAAGGAGGCGCGCGCCGCCAGCGGGTCACGTGACTCCTGCCACTGTCAGCAGCACCGCGCATGCGTCACCAGAAGGCCCAGCGGACACAGCGTCACGGAGGAGCATGCGCAGTGTCACAGCGATGAGAACGCGCAGACAAGCGCCTCCACAGGGACTGACGTAGACGTCAACTAGTCCGGACTCTTAAGATTTCTTTCATACTTTCTTATCACAAAGACTATCAGCAAAATGTAGTTTAGCGATCTGTACTTTCGACTAGTGGCTTTCTGTGTTTGCCACTGTACGTTACTTTGCGTTGTCGTATTTATTTTGTTGTGTGCGTTTTGTGCTTTTGTTTTGTATTTCTATGTATCTGTTGGCTTAAAATGACAAGCGCTGTATAAAAGAAGTGCCTTACAGGAGAGGGTCTTGTTCAATGAATAAAGTTTTGCTCTGTAAAACTTGTGTAAACTGTGGTTTTTGTTCGGATAGTTCATGTACTTTGGCTTAAGGCAGCATCATTGCCTCTACCGCTGATACACATCTCCCACTGAATCTAAAGCCTTCTGCTCGCTTCTTTCAACACCTAGTACCTGTCTTTATATCATTAGAAATACAACAGAATAAATGAGTGTTTTCAAAACTTAGATACTAGTATATGTATATCCGACTAACGAAGCATAGCCGTACATAATGTATTATCAAATGACGGTATGAATGTACTGTGCCAACTTCGTCGGTTGATTTACGACACCTGCGGCCAACTCCACAAAGAAAGTTTACCTTTAACACCGTTACAAATGAGTCGATACATGGAAAGCTGCCAGGTACAATGGGTAATCCGTTGTTCCTGTCATTGTGTGTTTGTGTTCCCCCAGTCCGTCACAGTGGATGGTGTTACACGTCCATAACCACACGGCAAACATGTGGACATCACACCGCCCATCAGAGACCTGTCCCCGTACATGAATTATGGAGCAGCCCTGACTTTTGCGGTCATCAATCAATCAAGCCAAATATGACCAACTGTGAGTCATCATACACAAACCCCGTGTAACAAGAATATAGAAACCGGTACCCCCAAATTATGTCAGCAATTACGTATCATTTCATTTGTCCATGTGAGCCGACTGGTGGTTCTGAATGTCACACCTGTACGTGTGAGTCCAGGTACGGCCCCGCTCCCACCGTACCCGCCTACCTACCTGTAGTGCGACCCTGAACAAGAAGAAAACTATTAATCAATCCATTGGCAGTCCATTTCCAACGATATGAACCTTCTGTGATAGTCTATTAAATCCCTGAATAGGTTTTCTGTGTAGATACTTGAGTGTAATACGCGGCAGGTTGGTGACTATGTAGTTGTACGTGAGGATTTACTCTCGGCTATTGTGCCGTACCCGGGCCGTACATATGAATTACCACCTTCTGCCCTTGAGGCAGATTAGATATTCTTTTCGACACGTGTTTGTAGCAAGCTTACCAATCCGCAATAAATGTCGGTTGTCAACCAAGGTATCAAGTCTTTCTACGGAAACTAGAATTACCAAGCACAAAAACGTCGCCAGAAAATTGCGACACGTTTAAGTACGTACAATGTATGTGTATATAAACCATAATCTATTTCTGGCACTTAAGGCCTGTAATGCGTGTTCTCATAATCCCTTAAGCTTTAAGGCCTTGAACTACTCAGTATACTTAGTTCTGTGTACAATAATGATGGAAGCGTCGCTGTTCATGGTTAACTTCCGGCTTAGACCCGTTTGACTGGTGCCATACAGGTGCGCTATGTATGTAGAAAGAGTGGGGAAAAGCGTCGAAGTCTAGAAGCTTCGCTAGCCGTCGGACGAGGCTTATTTTGCGTGGCGCCATTCCACAAAGCCACCACAGACACAGCTGCAGCATCGAAGTCAATACTGCCAACGTACAATCCAATTAAGGCCTTCGGAGCCACCGCTGAGCCGATCCCGCTAAAGTAGCAGTCGGCGCGCGGTGGGGTGCATCCTACCCTGCCGCCCCGCCAGCTGGTTTCAAGACCTGACAGACTCGCGCTCTTTCCTCCGGGGAGCCGTCAGCTCACGGCCGTGCAAAATGGCGTATAATAACTCAATTTCGCAGACACGGTCGTGCAAAATGATTCTTCAGTGTGTTTTCAATTTCTGGTCATGAATAATAGAAACACAAGGCCGCCAGAACGCACAAATTGAAAAAAGCGACGAAAACGCGCCAGGTCACCGACACTGCGCCGATTTAAAGACCGGTCCGTAATAGCGCGGTAAAGACTGATATGTGTCCCAGCCATGACCGAGCAGGAGCAGTCAGAAACGTTAAATCGTCCCGTGGGACTTGGTGTTTAGGATGTTTCTCTTTGTTCTCTGGTCGCCTCGCAAAGTCCCATGTGGAAGCCTAATTGCCACCACTGCCTACTCGTCTTTGTTCCCGACTCAATTTTCAATTATCATCGTGTTCTCTACATTTTCAGGACCCCATTTCCTTTGAAAGTCGCTTTTATCCTCAATCTACCCCATTTATGAATCGCCCGAAGCCTTTTAGGTACATAAAATTGGGTTTGAGCCGAAAAACACAATTATTCGATCAAAGTCATTGTGTCGGTCGGCGCGGCCGAGCTCCCAACCTGCTGTCGGGGGGCAGAGATAATTTTCCAAAATGGAGTGGAAAATAGACCAAAATATATAGCAGCGCGCCGGGCTTTGTGCTGCTTGTATATAAGAAAACAACATATTCTACATGACAAAAGGGGCGATTGATTACTTGGTGGGTTTCCACGGCAGATGGTTAAGGGGGAGAGGTGGCGGGAGGGGAACTCGGGCGGGTCGCGGCAGGAATGCGACCGAGCCGCCCGCCGCATCTGTGGCGCGTGGCTGCCTGCTAAAGGGAACCTCATCCCCCGCAGACGCTTTCTTACACAACTTACGCCGTAATGTCAGCGTTCTGGTGACCTTCTTTTTGCGTCTATAGCCTGGTATAGATGAAGCGCCACGCTTGGCCACTTGGGAGTACATCAGGAGCTGGTCCTGCTCCTCGGCACGACAGGCCCGCGCCCCGGGCGACATGATAGACGACTTCATCACCCCTAATCTTCTCGTCATGTCTCTCCGATTACACATATCAAAATAAAACTTCCATCAGCGGACACATTAAGTGATGAATACACGTAATGGACCGGCCTTCAAAATATTCCAATGCGCATATAACAACATGATTGGTAATCTCAGGGTAGGTGTAAAACGCGCGTAAAATATCAAATCAGTAAGTGATGACTCCGGTACAAGGCCAGTTCATCACCTGTTCGTGTCATTACCCCATACACAAATACATTTCGTCAAAAACTTGTTCTGCATATAATCTTTAACTTATGTCTTTTTGTCTTTTAAAATACATCAAAATAAACATACCTACAGTAGCGTGAACAATTCAAAATGCATAAGCTATCATGTCAGAACATATGACTTGACTGGAAAGCCAGGTCAAGAGTTGCTCTTGTAACGACAAAAACTGTCGTCAAAAACTTGTGCTAACTATAATCTTGATCTAAAGGCATTTTTTCTATCAACACGCAGCAAAATACACACATGTACAGTGGCGTGGAACACTCATAACTCATCATAGATGTCAAATCAGAACATAATCACTTACGGGGCCGATACTTTAACATTACGTGTTTATTGCTAAACCTCGAAGACATTTCACACCAACAAAAACTCGTCTACATATATACGCTTGGAACATGCAAAAGCTTTAGTTTTAATATACAGCAAAATACACACATCAGTGCCGTACTCAATCGCTTCAACTTAGGCTTGGGTCACATTTCTAAACCGGGGCCCGGTCGTGCAACTTTCGGGAGGGAAAAGAATGATATAGAAGACATCAAAATACATAAAATGTCAACATAAGATTCATGCGCATAATTTGTGTATATTTCTAGGTTTACTTTTGAAATGTTCACTTCTTTAAACATCCCGGCCGGGCCCCGGTTTGGAAATGTGACCTAAGCCTTACTAGTATATCAAGGGCACCACTGGGTGGAAAGAAAGTAATGACACCAATATGTGACTGGAAAACCTTTTCACTAGACGGCGAACCCTGAGCGACCGTACCCAAATTAGATTGTGTCGTGATTCGAATATAATACAAGATGTAGAGTTATGATTCAAAGGACAACAAAACACACAAAAAAATCCAATCATCTATGAAATTCGTAGCCTGGAGTCCAGCCTTGTTCACTTTGGTCCCCATACGCGGGATAGCGACTTCGGGAGCGGACCAAAGCGACTCCAGGCTATGATATTCGCTGGTAGATCAAATGCAAATCTTTGGTCGCTCAGAACTCGCACAGTGACCACAGCCTCTTTTGGAAAGAATCCTGAGTGCAAAAAAAGGTGATGAGGAACCGAAAGCTTTAAAATGAAATTTACAATGAGACCTTTATACATCGCTGAATCATT